>NC_043004.1:4911417-4916417 GCF_006345805.1 Octopus sinensis
GTAATTTTTTTTTAAATCGCAGACTCATCGTAGACGCGCGCTAATACCCAGAGGCTCGATATGAATCACGACTATAAGATACCCACTTTTGGTTACACTGCACCGCAAAATGTGGGAGTAGTTAGGAATCTAAATCGTAGGAGACAGACACACAACTTCACTTTTATATATAAAGATATACATATATATATACAGAGAGACAGACAGACAGACAGACAGACAGATACACACACACATGCAGCAGTGGCGGTGTGGTAAGCAGCTTGCTTACCGACCACATGGTTCCGGGTTCAGTCCCACTGCGTGGCACTTTGGGCAAGTGTCTTATACTATAGCCTCAGGCCGACCAAAGCCTTGTGAGTGGATTTGGTAGACGGAAACTGAAAGAAACCGGTCATATATATATGTATATATATGTGTTGTGTGTGTGTGTGTGTGTGTGTGTGTGTGTGTGTGTGTGTGTGTGTGCGTGTGTGAGTGTGTGTGTGCGTATGTGTGTCTGCATGTGTGTGTCTATGTATGTATGTATATATGGATGTATGTACGTGTTTGCGCACCCCCAACATCGCTTGACAACTGATGTGTGTGTTTACGTCACCGTAACCGAGCAGTTCGGCGAAAAGACACCGATAGAATAAGTACTAGGTTTACAAAGAATAAGTCCAGGGTTGGATTTGTTCGACTAAAGGCGGTGCTCCAGTATGGCTGCAGTGAAATGGCTGAAACAAATAAAAGAATAAAAGAATATATATATATATAAATCAAAGTAAGCAACAAGGATATCCAGAGGTAATGCAGTACGATCGTTTCATGCAACTCCATGTAATTGAACAATGCAATCATTGCATCAATTTACAATATAGAGCAATCTTCAGCTGCACAAAGACATAGCATTTAATTAAATTAGAACAGATGGATACATTAGTATAATCATACCTAAAATCTCCAAGAAGTTAAGGAGATTGACAAAGAACATGTTGTACCTACAACAGCAAAGTCGTTATAGGTACAACATGTTCTTTGTCTTTCGAAGCAATTATTCCTTGAAGCAAGAAAATGGAGGAAACATGTAAAATGAAATGGAGAGAAGCAGTGGGAAAAAAAGTGACACAGAAAACGACGAAGTTCAAATAAAGTAGAACAGCAATTCACTGTCTTTCAACTTCTCTTTTGTTTTTTCTTCATCACTTTTGTCATTTAAAAAAAAAAATAAATGCGTCCTTTTCAAGCCTAGCCAGGTTCATGGGCCCGGTTTCCCAGTTTCTATAGAGTATGTGTTCCCCAGCTGGACGGGACGCCAGTCCATCGCAGCGTTACTCATTTTTGCCAGCTGAGTGAACTGAAGCAACGTGAAATGAAGTGTTTTGCTCAAGAACACGACGCGTCGCCCGGTCCAGGAATCGAAACCACAATCTTACGATCATGATGCTGACACCCTAACCACAGTTTCTATAGAGTATGTGTTCCCCAGCTGGACGGGACGCCACGCCATCGCAGCGTTACTCATTTTTGCCAGCTGAGTGAACTGGAGCAACGTGAAATGAAGTGTTTTGCTCAAGAACACGACGCGTCGCCCGGTCCAGGAATCGAAACCACAATCTTACGATCATGATGCTGACACCCTAACCACTAAGCCACGCGCCTCTACCTTTTGTCATTTGGGAACACCGAAATGCAGATGCTTGGACCATTTGTTCTCAACTATACTCCAGTTGTTTTCGTGATAAATATTGCAGTATTGTGTAGAACTGACAGGGATCATGTGCCAAAGTCCTGATGTTGTATATAGACTTCAGTATATATTAAGGTGTTCATTGTACTCGATATGGATTTTGCTTTTATAGTTTTATATGTTCAGTATTATTTTGTCGGTACAGTGAAACAGCTTGATCAGTTTCATTGTCTTTTCTATCTGCAATTCTCCCTCTTTTAATATCCTTCTCTTTATGAAACACAGCCTCTGCTTCACGAAATGGTATTAAACTCTATAATTTATAGATCTTAAGGAGAGGATAATCAAAAACACTCCCTGAACATGAACGATGATAAATGTATGAAAATGTATGTATGCAAAGGTATACATAGAAAAACTAGATGCCAATGTGGATTGTTACCCAATGTACAGAAAGTTGTAAGGGGGGACAACTCAAATTCGAAACAGAAGATGGATAACAGAAATGTCATTCCATATAATAAAAAAAAAGTATCCTTTAAATATTAGTCATATCATTATGAAAACTTGAGCCTCCATTCATTTTGTAAAATATTGATTTCAAATTTTAGCACAAGGCCAGCAATTTTGGGGGAGGGAGTAAGTTGATTACATTGACTCCGGTGCTCAACTGGTACTCTTTTTATTGACCCCAAAAGAATGAAAAGCAAAAGTCGATCTAGGCGGAATTTGAACTCAGAATGTAAAGACAAAAAGAAATGACGCTAAGCGTTTTACACGGTATGCTAACGAGTCTGCCAGCACGCCGCCTTGAAATGGTTTCAGATTTTGGCACAAGAACAGCAATCCCGGGGGAAAAGGGCCAAGTCGATCACATCGATCCCACTGTTCAACTGGTACTCCTTTTATCGACCCCGAAAGGCTAAGAAGCAATGTCGGCGGAATTTGAATTCAGAATGTAAAAACTGACGAAATGCCGCTAAGCATTTTGCCCGGTGTGCTAATGATTCTGCCAGCACGCCGCCTGTTCATTTTGCAAGATATTAAAATGCGTATACAAGGACTATTTACAGCATCAATATTGAAACTGACCGAACTGAACACCAATGAGATATAGCTATTTAGGTGTCAAACGTGTTAATTCCCAGAAGTAATGTTGTAACTTGGCCTGGGACCTTTATTCTTTCATGGAGTCGTAACGCATTATGTCATGGACACACTGCTTGTCTTTTAGATGAGACGAAGCCCATTTCTCTCCGGGTCTGACCATAGCTGATTTCTTCCAAAAAGAGAGACACAGTGAGAATAATAAACCCAGTAGAGGATTGATCTTTTATCTATCGACCCTTAAAGAGCGAAAGACAAAGTTGATCACGGTAGTATTCAAACTCGGAGTACAGAGACTGCAGCCATTACTTCAAAGCAATCCTTCATACCTCTAACTACTCGATTAATTTGCTCAGCGGAAAAGAATATAGAATATAGAATATAGACTAAAATAATATAGAATGGGTGATATATCACATTCAGAGATTAGATTACCGACATCAAAAGCAATTAGTGTACTTTACTGAAGATAATTAACAAGATGTCCTTCACAGCGCAGAACACGGCGTAAACTAAACGATGATGCATACACAAGACTAATTTATACTGAAACTCCATACCATTATATCTTCGACAAACGAGCATGTTAACAGGGAAGAATTTTCGTGCAACGATGGCGGCCTCTACCAAGATTAACAACTGTCATCCTAAATGAACATCTGAGGTAATAAATATATGCATCTGTAAATGTTTATTATTACGAGAACTAAATTTCCGCTGAGCATTTTGTCCGACGTGCTAACAATTCTTCCAGCTCGCCGCCTTAATAATAATAATAATAATAATATAAAATAATAATAATAATAATAATAATAATAATAATAATCCGATCGTGGCCGTTTGCCAGCCTTCTGTGCCGGTAGCACGTAAAAAACACCCACTTCACTCACGGAGTGGTTGGCCTTAGGAAGGGCATCCAGCTGTAGAAACACTGCCAGATCAGACTGGAGCCTGGTGCGGGCAGTGGCTCTCGTGCCTTCTGATCTTAACTGATTGGAAGTGTTATCATATACATTGTTTTGTCTTGTTATAAAAGATGGGCTACAGCAAATATTTTGCTCAATACCACAGATTTGCTTGTCAGTTGTTTGACCTTAACCAGTTGAGCATATCCCTTGGTTGACGATATCTGCATCTCTGATCACGAGCAGAAGTAGTGGGGGAGCATCATAACCATGTGTTGAGAGGGATTCTTTGGGATTTGGATAATCCACCTCTGGAAACATGGGTGTTTCGTTCAGCATTCTTAAACAACCCTTATTCAGGGACCTTTTGAGCGGGATGGGCTGCTCGACCAGAAGAAGATCAACATGTTGCGCACATATGGTTGTGATGCATGTACCTAGTGTACCCTTATCAGACGGGTAGTCATGATGGGTATACTGGGCTTAGTATATTTTACCCCAGTGTCACTTTGATGGCATGCACAGCTCTCTCACTCAACAACAATAATAATAATAATAATAATAATAATAATAATAATAATAATAATAATAATAATAATATTTCCTACTATAGGTACAAGGCCTGAAAGTTGGAGGAGGGAGATAGTCGATTACATCGACCCCAGTGTTTCACTGGTAATTGATTTATCGACCCCGAAAGGATGAAACACAAAGTCGATCTCGGCGAAATTTAAACTCAGAACGTAGCGGCAGACAAAATACCTATTTCTTTCCTACCCACAAGGGGCTAAACACAGAGAAGACAAACGGATTAAGTCGATTATATCGACCCCAGTGCGTAACTTGTACTTATTTAATCGACCCCGAAAGGATGAAAGGCAAAGTCGACCTCGGCGAATTTGAACCCAGAACGTAGCGGCAGACGAAATACAGCTAAGCATTTCGTCCAGCGTGATAACGATTCTGCCAGCTCGCCGCCCTAATAATAATTATTTTTTCTACTCTAGGCAGAAGGCCTTGAAAATTTGGGGGAAGGGGGATAGCCAATTACATCGACCCCAGTGCGTAACTGGCACTTATTTAATCGACACCCAAAGGATGAAAGGCAAAGTCGAACTCGGCGGAATTTGAACTCAGAACGTAGCGACAGACGAAATGCCGCTACGCATTTCGCCGGGCGTGCTAACAATTCTACTAGCTCACCGCCCTCCTAATAAGAAGCAGTAGTAGAAGAAGAAGAAGAAGAAGAAGAAGAAGAAGAAGAAGAAGAAGAAGAAGAAGAAGAGAAGAAGAAGAAAACAACAACAACAAACAAC
>NC_043004.1:4921417-4963917 GCF_006345805.1 Octopus sinensis
GAATCCACAAGCAGTTTGTTCGGTTCACCAACGATTCTACCAGTATCTTGTTCAGTTCACTAACGATTCTACAAGTAACTTGTTCACTAATGATTCTACCCGTAACTTGTTCCGTTCACTAACGATTCTACTAGCAACCTGTTCGATTCACTAACGATTCTACCCGTAACTTGTTCCGTTCGCTAACGATTCTATCCGTAAGTTGTTCCGTTCGCTAACGATTCTACCCGTAAGTTGTTCTGTTCACTAACGATTCTACCAATAACTTGTTCCGTTCACTAACAATTCTACCAGTAACTTGTTCGGTTCACTAACGATTCTAGCCGTATAATTACAGAGAAAGAGTGGGGAAGGAAAATAAGTTCCGGTGATGGACTACTAATTTAAGTAACGACCCTGATAGAATGAAATTTACCTTGAAACCTACAAGGACCATGTCGTGATTTGAACTCAGAATGAAGGAAGCCGGCAGGAATACATGTGCTAACATAAATACAATTTCAAAGAGGAGGTAATTGTCGATGGCATCTCAATATTTTTCTTTTTTTTCTTTTTTCAGTTTCGTACTTATTCTATCGATCGATTTGTCTACGAGGACGTAGACAAATCACCACCGGCTGCCAAGCGGTGAGTAGATATATAGAAACACAAACGCACACACAGATAGACTGCAAGAGAGAGAGAGAGAGTGATAGACAGCCAGACGACAAGCTTACGAAGCGTCCGTCTACCAAGTTCATTTACAAGGCTTTGATCAACCTTGGGCCATAGGAGAAGACACAGAAGGTGCCATATATTCAATTTATCTCGGGGTTTTGTGCAGGACGAGACTTCTCTGAACAGAAAGTGAGACAGGAAAATTATCAGACATAGATTCATTTCAATTTGGTCTGACGACTGATAGGTATCATTTTCTGTTGAGGAAAGTTTGATTTTGCATGAAACCGTCCGGTAACTTTCCTTGACCAAAATATTATTACTTTATAATTGTGTGTGTATGTGTGTGTTTGTATGTGTATTCTTTTACATGTTTCAGTCATGTGGCCATACTGGAGCACCGCCTCAAAGGGTTTCAGTCGAAGAAATCGAGTCCAGGACTTATTCTTTGTAAGCCTAGTACTTATTCTATTGATCTCTTTTGCCGAATCGCTAAGTTACGGGGACATAAACACAACCACGGTTATCCAGCGATGGTGGGACAAACACAGACAGAATGACACACACATAAATACATATATTTACGACAAACTTCTTTCAGTTTCCGTCTACCAAATCCACTCATAGGGTTTTGGTCGGCCCAAGGCTATAGTAGATGACCTTTACCCAAGGTTCCACGCAGTGGGACTGAACCTGGAAACATGCGGTGGAGAAGCAAGCTTCTTTATTTCATTATATTGGCCATAAGGCCTTACACAGAGAAAGGAAGCTGCGGGCTAGACATAGACATAATGTTATATGAAATGAGAATGAAAATGATGATTATGGGGGGGAGCGACGCCCGCCGATCGATATTTCCCGAGAACATTGATCTCTTGTATATTATTCATGAGGCAACAAACCTCTACACTGTTCACAGTATTCAATAATAATTCAATGACAAAATGAAGCGCTAAGCTTCTTACCTTTCTTTCCAAACTCGGAACTTTCAATAACACTGAATCTTTTCAACTATTCCTCCTCAACATCGCTTGTGCTCGCATAGAGAAGCAAGCTTCTTACCACACAGTCGCGTTGATTCTGTCAACATGTTTACAATCACAGAATGTTTGAAATTTACTCGTCTCTGACGATTTCACAATAAAACCTGAATATCTAATTTACATTATGTAACTAATGTGTTGATGCAGGGTAGGTTAAGTGGTGTAACTAAATATCTTATAAACAATCTCTCATGTTTTTGTTTTATTCTCTACATGTACTCTGTGAAACATCCAAATCCCGGATTCATAAAAAATCATAAAAATACAATAACACGAATAGGAATATATGTTTGACTCGACTCCATGCATCTTAAAAAAGGATGGGTGAATGTAGCAAGGATGGCACGTGTGAATGACGGAGCCAGCTTGGGCATAATCCTATGAACCAAAAACAAACGAAAGGAAAAAAGAGAGCCACTTGCTGTAATGTGTTTTCTTTTTGCATGGCACTATTGCCCAAGGTTCCCGTGGTCTTTTCCGTAGGCTTTTCTATCCGCGGATAAACCTAATCTGTTTTCCCTTTTTACATTGACATTTCTGTGATACAAGATCCCTATTGATCGTCTCCATTATTTTTTTCCCAATCCCTTTTGATCGGAATTCAACCCACTTTTTTTCCTTCTCTTCTTCCCAAAAAGAAAAGCTCTACTTTATATTTTGTCCCTTCTGTGTTCAGCCCAGTGTGGCCAATAATGAAATATATGTAGTACTTTTTTGTGTGTACAGCTAAATGTGTAAATGCAACTGGTGAATGTAAAGCTCAATACAAAATATGGTCATCGAGTCAAGTGGTGTGTTTCATCACTAAAGCGTTGGATCTGTGTCAATATAATATAATAAAGAACTGTTGTGAATCTGCATCTAACTGCACTATAAACATCCACTGCACAGGATGTACATAGTTACACTAATGAAACGTGCGTAGGGAAAAACTGGTACAAACTACATATTGTGTTTAGCATACGTTTTCCTCTGCGCGTGTGTGTGTATGTGTGTGTTTGTGCTGTGTGTGCATGTGCGTGCGGCGAGCGTCCACGTATGTATGTTGGGATTTCCGGTTTTCCCGGAGGGCTTTTTATTTACTTAAGTGACTATAAGGGTGTTTACATGTCGATCTTAATTTCACACATAAAAGTCATCCAAATAATTAACTGTTGATATTTCCACGTTATTCGTGCTTCAGATACATTATTTTAAGCTGTGTAAATATGAATATGACAGACACAGAGCGAGAGAGAGAGAGAGAAAGAGAGTGGAGATGAGATAGATTCATATTCTCATATACATACACATATATAGACATATGTAAATACATATACATACATAAATATCTACATACACACACATATATATATATATATATATATATATATATATATATATATATATATATATATATATATATACATATGCGCACATTTATATGTGTGTGTGTGTGTGTCTGTGTGTGTGTGGAGGCGCAATGATCCAGTGGTTAGGGCAGCGGACTCGCGGTCGTAAGATCGCGGTTTCGATTCCCAGACCGGGCGTTGTGATTGTCTATAGAGCGAAAACACCTAAAGCTCCACGAGGCACCAGCAGGGGTTGGTGGCGAACCCTCCTGTACTCTTTCATCACAACTTTCTCTCACTCTTGGCCAGCCTTATCACACTCTGTGTCACGCTGAATCTCCCCGAGAACTACGTTAAGTGTACATGTGTCCGTGGAGTGCTCAGCCACTTGCACGTTAATTTCACGAGCAGGCTGTTCCGTTGATCGGATCAACTGGTACCCTCGTCGTTGTAACCGACGGAGTGTCACGACACATATATATGTACGCACAACACACATATACATATATATATACATTATATATATATATATATATATATATATATATATATATATATATATATATATATATATATATATATATATATATAACAATCTGATTCCGTTCAGCTTAGGCTCGGAGAACGAACGTAGCACGTAAGGTAATGGGAGATCTCCAAAGCCTGACGAGCTAGGTTCGTTCTACGATTCTACGATCCTTTAAGTTTCACGGAGCCGAGTCATACTGTTATTAAGCACATGTAATTCCTGCCAATTGCATTGAGTACCACTTACGTTTGTCCACTCATTCATATATGTGTCTGCGTGTGTGTATGTCTGTTTAATTTTTTAACACAAAACAATGCAAGTCGATTAGTTAGGACCTCTTTTTTCCGGAAATCTCCGGAGAAGTAGTGTTGTGAGCTAACATCTCTGTTCTGTAATGTACGTATATGAAGGGCTGCTTTGAATGCGCAGGAGAGCATTGCTATAGTATTCAATCAGCTGCGAACAGCTCGGTTCTGTTATTAATACGTGGATTCTCACCATTAAGGCGGTGAGCTGGCAGAAACGTTAGCACACCGGGCGAAAGGCTTATCGATATTTCGTCTGCCGCTACGTTCTGAGTTCAAATTCCGCCGAGGTCGACTTTGCCTTTCATCCTTTCGGGGTTGATAAATTAAGTACCAGTTACGCACTGGGGTCGGTGTAATCAACTTAATCCGTTTGTCTGTCCTTGTTTGTCTCCTTTATGTTTAATCCCTTGTGGGCAATAAAGAAATAAGAAACGTTGGTATGCTAGACAAAATGCTTAGCAGTATTTGTCCAAATTTACATTATGAGTTCAAAATTCCGCCGAGGTCGACTTTGCTTTTCATCCTTAAGAGGTCGATAAAATACCAGTTAAGCACTGAGGTCGATAAAATACCAGTTAAGCACTGAGGTCGATGTAATCAACTTAACTCCCGCCTTCGGAATTGCTGCCCTTGTGCCAAAATTTGAGACCAATATGTGAGTTGTCCATAAGGCGCCGGAAAAAGTGTTTAGTGACATTTTTCCGAATTTACGTTCTGAGTTTGCATTCCACCAAGTCACAACCGCGCCTATCTTTATTGCTATTTTCAGTCTTGACAGTTCTTTGCAACTCTTTCGGAAAGATGTTTTCATTTTCTTGCTGAATTTTTTATTTTACTCCCTCTGGCTTTAATTATATCTGGTTAGTTCCCCGCCATCACCAACATCTCACCTCTGTATATACTGTGAGGACGCATGTACCAAAACAATGGTTAATCTCCTATGCGAACGCACGTACACACACACACACACACACACACACACACGTGTATGTGTGTGTGTGTGCGTGTGTGTGTGGAGAGAGAGAGAAAAAAGACAGATAGACGAAGGCAGAAACACACAGAGATATGTATATATATGTGACTGTGTAGTAAGAAGTTTGCTTCTCAACTACATGGTTCCAGGTTCAGTCCCCCAGCGTGGCACCTTGGGCAAGTGTCTTCTGCTATAGCCTCAGGTGGACCAAAGCCTTGTACGTAGATTTGGTAGACAGAAACTGAAAGAAGCCCGTCGTATACGTGTGTGTATGTCTTTGTGCCTGTGTTTGCTCCACTGTAGATTGACAACCAGTGTTGTGTTTACGTCCCCGTAATTAGCGGGTCGGCAAAAGAGACCGATATAATAAGTACTAGGCCTAAAATAAGTCCTAGAGTCGATTTGTTCGACTAAAACCCTTCAAGGCAGTGCTGCAGCATGGCCGCAGTCAAATAGCTGAAACAAGTACAAGATAAAAATAAAAGACATATTTATATGTGCATGCAAACAAACACACACACCCAGATACATACATACATACATACATACATACATACATACATACATACATATATACATACGCACACACACATACATTACATACACACATAATTACATACATACATACATACATACATACATACATACATACATACATACATACATACATACATACATACATACATACATTTTGTAAAGGTCAGGAACCTTCACGCGATTAAATTTATATTAGGAAAATAGGTGAAAATGCTTTGAGGACTTTATCATTAAAAATAGAAAAATTTTACATTTTTACCAAAATAATCCATCAATTCGAATTGTTAAGACTTTTATTCATGCAATAACTGAAGACGAAAGTAACCGGATTAAATTTATTTTTCGTGAGAGCAGTTTTAAGGTTCAATTATTTTTCATACAAAATTCACAAGGCATTGGTGGTTGGTCTCCCTCTGATGGCAGTCGGATCATAATTATAGTAGTCAGAGTAATACCAGTGATCCTTCTTATAGCAGCAGAAGTACTGCTCTATTGTCCCTTACTGGCGATGTCGGTATCAAGGAGCGGTTGGTAACGTTGCGAGAAGTCGTGATAGTAGTAGCTTATCAGCCTTCCCAGTAAAAGCAGCTGAAACAGTAGTAGTAGTAGTAGTAGTAGTAGTAGTAGTAGTAGTAGTAGTAGTAGTAGTAGTAGTAGTAGTAGTTCTTTTTCTTCTTCTTCTTCCAGCAGCAACAGTAGCAGTAGTAGCAGTAGTTGTATAAGTACAATTATCAGTAGCAATCATTTCTCTCATACAGTGGTCAGTAATTCATTATGAATGTCGTTCCTAAGTTGATGCAATGCTCTTATTATGTGCCACTGGCTAATTGTTACAAGAAGATCGTAAAAAATTTGGTTTTCTTCCTCCTGACACATGTGTCTGCATGTTCACTAAATCCTGTTTATTTGTATTTTCTGTTCTGTAATATCTACAATATTATGTGTTGTCTTAAAGGCATCCCGGTTTGCCTAATGTAGATTTCTCCACATCCTGTGTATATTTCATAGATTAGATTTTTTAAGGCCTAGGTTACTCTTTTACTTGTTTCAGTCACTTAACTGTAGCCATGCTGAAGCACCGCCTTTAGTCGAGAAAATCGACCCCAGGACTTATTCTTTGTAACCCTAGTGCTTATTCTATCGGTATATTTTGCCGAACCGCCAAGTTTCGGGGACGTACACAGACCACACAGCCACTCCTATTTTTATTTTGAAAAGTTCCCTTTGTTATAAACGGATCTCCGCTCCTACTGACAGATTTAAAACACTCCACAGTTAGATCTTGCGATTTTTTAATTTTAGGTCGTGTGAGTATCTGTGTGTGTGTGTGTGTGTGTGTGTGGTGTGTGTGTGTGTGTGTGGTGTGTGTGTGTGTGTGTGTGTGTGTGTGTGTGTATGCGCGTGTGTGTACATGGTGGCTGTGAACTCTTAAGCAAATATGACCATCTCTGGTGAATTATCTTATCTTAGATGTTAAACACAATAGCTATCAGCAATGCCGATGCTGAAATTTAAAGTCAATAACTAACTTTCAAAACACCGCTAAGATTCACATCTTCCAAGCCTAGTAATCCAGAAACAAGTAAGAACAAGATTTCCGGCTTCGCAATGAGGCAGGTTTTATTTCGGAATTTCCTTCTCCTTGAGAGATGCCTAAACGAAGAGTAACGGTCTCTCACTCCCAGGTGTTGGATAACCGTCGACCTGAGTTCATCCACCTTTTGACAGATTTTGTTTTTCGTCCTGCAGGGTGTCCAACAAAAGCCACCCTCCTTACAAATCAGGTCTGGTAGGGTTTAGTTGTCGACGGCCCGACCATAAGACATGTTGTACTGAGTTACATGTCACCAGTAGAAGAGTGGTCTGACATATGTATATACATGCATATTGCACACTATGTATATACAGAAACTGTACATTGTGTATTATTATACCTCCTGTTTTCAGTGTCAATTTAGTATTGTTGGCAGAGTGTCTGACGCACACTAACAGACATTTTATTCTACCAGTTACGAGTATCCTGTTTCACACGATCAATTGTTTTTATGTGATCTCACAGTCTACAGTTATCTGCGATCACTTTTTTAAAATATTTTAAAATCTAATTTGCGGTTCTGCACTCATATACATATATGAATACTACCTTTGATTACCGCTTTTCTAAAGATAAGAACTTAGGGATTAACGTCGCAGAGAATTAATTCTTGCATGGTATTAAATTAGGTATTAGTATATCGACGTTGCTTCAGATCCCAAATAAATTTCCCTAGTATCGTAGCTGTTGGGTTCCGCTCTGGTCTACGCTTTTATGGGGTTGCATTTGGGAGTCTGCTGTACAGGTCTATGGGAAAGGAGGGGCGGGAAACCCAAGGGCTGCCTTAAGCGGCACTCATTCTAGCTCATCAAGTTTCTTACTAGTCTAGAGTCACTTGGTGTGCTAACTTAGTAACCTGGACTGAAGAAAAGAGCCCCAATGATTTTTTTCTAGGAATGTGTACGCTCCGGGTTTTTATAATTGCACGTGGTTGTACAAAGCTCACTTTGTTTGGCAGATTTTTGAAGTTGGCACATTCCTGTCGTAACTTTCTTTTATATTTTCCGAAAATTTCTGCATATGGACTATAGTTTTGTCCCCTCTGTGTTAACCCCCTGTAGGAAATAAAGAAATAAATATTACAATAAATAAAGCGGCGAGCCGGACAAAATGCTTAGCGGTATTTCGTCTGTCTTCATGTTCTGAGTTCAAATTCCGTCGAGGTCGACTTTGCCTTTCATCCTTTCTGGGTCGATAAACTAAGTACCAGTTGGGCACTGGGGTCGATGTAATCGACTTACCCTTTCGTCCGAAATTACTGGCCTTGTGCCAAAATTTGTAACCAGCATTACCAATAAATTTTACTCTACTAAATATAGAGGGACTCACCATGAGTAAAAGTATTGTTGTTCTCTACAAGGTGATCAGCATATACCAAATAAAATACACACACGTCTGTGTGAGTGAGTGTATATATATATATATATATATGTGTGTGTGTGTGTGTTTATATGTGTTTGTTTTGATGAGTGTGTATGATATTTAACGTTACACATACCAAATAAAATACACACACGTCTGTGTGAGTGAGTGTGTATATATATATATATATATATATGTGTGTGTGTGTGTGTGTGTGTGTGTGTGTGTGTGTGTGTGTTTGTATGTGTTTGTTTTGATGAGTGTGTATGATATTTAACGTTACACTGATATTGAACTTACTTGCTTCAAGTAGTCAAAAATTACAGCGATGTACGAATTGCTCGCATCGTAACATTACAACTATCACGTGTATATTCTATTTCTATAACTAATTCAAATACTTCTTCAGAGATATTACAGACAGTAAATTGCATTCAATGATTACATTCAATGTACTCTTAGTTTATAGTGTCAGATTTATTATAACAGACACCTAATATAGAACACGTTATTATATTCATTACAGCATCAATCTTCTCATCCGCTAATGTGATCGTCAGAAGAAAGAGATTTCCATTGAACTAGACATACAAAATGATAGAAAACATAAAAATGCAGTTTGTTTACTTTTGTTTTTATTTTGTGTGTGCTTCTTTATTCTTTATTTTTGTTTTGTAAGTGGAAATAAAAAGTATTTTAGAACCATCGAGTGATGATGTCGATTGCTTATTCATTGGTTTAATTGAACAGATTGATGTAATTTTTATGATCTTTTTTATTAAGTTGGCTGTCAAAGAAAGCTAGAATATAAATATCATAAATATAAATAAATAATAATGCTTTCGAATTTTAGCACAAGGCCAGCAATTTCGCAGGAGGTGGGTAAGGCAGTTTACGGCAACTCCCAGTGCTCAACTGGTACTTATTTTATCAACCTCGAAATTGTGAAAAGCAAAGTCGTCTCGTGGGTCTTTGCAATGGCAAGAACTTGTGTGTGTGTGTGTGTGTGTGTGTGTGTGTGTGTGTGTGTGTGTGTGTGTGTGCGCGCGCGTGTGCGTGTGTGTTTGTGTGTGTGTGTGTGTGTGTGTGTGTGTGTGTGTGTGTGTGTGTGTGTGTGTGTGTGTGTGTTTAATACAATTTACTTTACAAATTTCGTCCTTCATCTGGTACAGCTTATTACAGATATTTTCAGCCATTCAATTTAGGGGAGAACTTAGTTATGAAATATTTTTCCAAGATCTTAAATTTTCCTTCTCCACATGTATCTAGGTGTTTACTCAGTGGTATCTTGCGCAGTTCCTCTTATCGGACATGCTGTCGGTGAATTCTGGCTCGTTGGCCAGAAAATATATATATATATATATATATATATATATATATATATATATATATATATATATATATATATATATATATATATATATATATATATATATATATATATATATATATATATATATATATATATACATACATACAGGAGTGGCTGTGTGGTAAGTAGCTTGTTTACCAACCACATGGTTCCGGGTTCAGTCCCACTGCGTGGCACCTTGGGCAAGTGTCTTCTACTATAGCCTCGGGCCGACCAAAGCCTTGTGAGTGGATTTGGTAGACAGAAACTGAAAAGAAGCCCGTCGTATATATGTATATATGTGTGTGTGTTTCTGTGTCTGTGTTTATCCCCCTAGCATTGCTTGACAACCGATGCTGGTGTGTTTATGTCCCCGTTACTTAGTGGTTCGGCAAAAAGTGACCGATAGAATAAGTACTGGGCTTACAAAAGAATAAGTCCCGGGGTCGAGTTGCTCGATTAAAGGAGGTGCTCCAGCATGGCCGCAGTCAAAATGACTGAAACAAGTTAAGAGAGTAAAGAGAGTACATATATTTCGTATGTGTGTGTATGTGTGTGTGTGTATTTATGTATGTATTCGGCTCTGCAGAATGTTAATAAATGACATTTAATTGTCTGTACAAAGCAATGATGGAACCAACACATAGATGCTCAACCTGCAAGAAATAATAGCCAAATCTCACTCAAATCAAACGCTGACCATCTTAAAAAAAGAATATTCACAAGTTACTGTGACCGTACAAATGCTGAAAAGAAAAACGAAGACGTGTTGGTCATGGCTGGAATTCTTTTGATTAATGGCTTACTCTATCAAGCTTGACTTAAAACTCAACAAAACCAAATGTATGCTGTTTACATGGTGAGACTGTTGGGAACGGAAATTTTACCGCCATCGCTATTATAATTTTCTTAAATGTAACCTAGAATAATTTTCTCAACGTACCGACAGATTTTTTTAATGTTTGGTTAATTTGTGGGTGGAGTTTGTAACAAATATTACAAACTAGCTTGAAAATTTCAACTTCAAGTTAAAAGAACTTACTAACCTTTAATGTCATGAGAAATGGTAACATTTTCTTTCAAATATACTTAAAACCCAGATGACAAGTGTAAAAGCGAATAATTTTCTTCGTTAAAACTGATCGAATACATTTTGAGGTCTTTTATAAATGTCATTTACGATGTCGAAATATTTTTTTTTAAATCACTGTGTATTTTTTTAAGCTTAAATTCCAAATAGGAAGGTGGAAAAGGAAGATAATAAGTGAAAACTTTAAAACTAATTGAAATTTGAACACGAAACAAAATTCACTAAAACATTTCTTAAAAGAAAAATCGAATCTGTAAAAAAAATGTACACTTTTTTTTTTCCCCACTTCGGTTTATGAAAGGACTTACAGTGAATCATTTTGAAATTATTAAAAATTGAAAGAAGTTGAATGGAATTTTCTAACCGTGTATACACACAGAGAAATATATATATATATATATATATATATATATATATATATATATATGCGCAAGCACACACGTGAATACGCATGCACACACGCGCGCGCGCGCACGCACACATAATATATAAGCATTGTGAAGCGTGACACGTAACAAAAGTTGAGGCTCAATACTAGATTTCACACTCCACTCCTGTACCCGGTACGACTCGGGACATCAAACCACAGGATAGGCAAATGTGCGAAATACGAGCCAAGTAACACCCCAACTAAACTGAGCCACTGAAGTTGTTGATACTTTGCGGAGCGGGAATATACACTCAGCATATGATGCCATTCTTTGTATTTTTTGCTCAATACTGAAGAGATAAACTAACAAAATTATGCAAAAGTTTCAAAGAGCAATTATGTAATACCGGTAGTCATTTTGTGAAACGTGTGTGTATTTTACACTGAACAAAATACCATATACGATGTTTTATTTTATTATACACACGCACATGTGTGTGTGTATGTAAAATGTACGTATGTATTCATCTATGTATGTATATATACATATACGTAGATACATAATTATATGTATATTTATAAACGTATATAAATATGTGTGTATAGATAGATAGATAGATAGATAGATAGATAGATAGATAGATAGATAGATAGATAGATAGATAGATAGATAGATAGATAGATAGATAGATAGATGCATATTAAAAATGTGACACAAGGAGACAAAGGAACGAGAGAAAAACAGGAAAACTACATACGCAATAGACGTGGACAAATTCAATCCCTCATCAGTTATCGGCTTAATACTTGTATATGTATGTGAGAGACTAGTCGTATGTTAAAATACTTTATACAGTATTGAGAGAAGAAAAGTTTATTGAGCAGTATTGTTTTAATTTTTAGAAAAACTTTGCCGTAGATTATTGGTTTAAAATCCTGTAATTGAAAATTCCTATTCTCCATGAGACAGAAGTCACAAACGTTCTTTCCTTGTGAATAAGAAAATGTGTGTTCAGAATTATAGATCTGTGTCTTTAATTCGGTTATCCTTTTAGCATTCAAATTTCAAATGTATTTGGATATGGCCATGACATATAGACTTTCAGGATTGTTAAAAGCATGAATATCTTATTTTGAAAGAATTCTTAGTAACCTAGGTGTAGGATTTCGAGGTGATAAATTTGGACACTTACCATTAGGGGGATAAGATGTCGGAATGTTACAATTGCATAAAAGAGAAAATGAACAACTGCGCTCTCCTCTCCCTTGTAACTAAGCAATAAAAAAAAATAAATGATACTATGATACCAAATGGTACCAGTTTCCTCTGGAGCTGTACACGTGACCTTTCCCTCTTTTTCTACATTTGCTAAGCGTCAACACTCCACACACACACACATACACAAATACCGAGATTCTGTACTCAATGTTCTGCCCAATCATTGCTCCCACACAATTCCCTTCAAGTTCACATTTTTTCCTGCAGCTATCGACCTCCAGCTGAACAACAAGCTTAAAATCAACATCAGCAATCTCACCAATATTGTTGGGAGTGTCTGAAAAAAATCCCGTCAGCCATATCTGAGGTCATGAAATTTGAAAGCCTATTCAATATAATTCTGATCAAATGTTTTGCCATTGAGCCAATATGTTTCTATTGTAAAAATCTTGTTAAATACTTTATTTGGTTTAAGAAAATACAATGAATGTTATTTCACATGAATAAGCCATTTTAAAATACTAAACAGCAATTAGGGTAGACAAACAAAGGATAAGCTACTGCATTACAATTTGTCAAATGAAATTATAGTTCCAGACATTCTTTATAGTAAGGGATATCTTTCTTTTTATTGTTTACTTTTCTATTGTTTTTATGCTAAATTACCGGTAATTTGTTGAAACAAAACATCTTCAACATAGCAAAAAATGAGACGTAGCCGTAATAAAATAATGACTTTAGAAATTTGGCTTAGTGACAAAAATGGAAAAGACATACGAATATAATAGAGAGATTACTGATTTAAAGGAAATTACCGATTCGATTCTCTTGAAAAAGCTTTACAGAAAACGTGGCAGTATTTGATAGTAACTGTTGTTCTCTGCAAGTAAAGAGAAGTTTGATAAAACTTGGATTTGTTACTAAAAGTAACATGAATTCATAGTTTATAAAATAACATTATTTTCTTACATGTAACGAATATCATCTTTAAATGTATAAAAAAAAATTCATATCAGAAAAAATAATTGAGGGAAATATAAGTAACAATCTTCTCGTCTGCTTTTGTTTGCAAATATTTAAAATATGTATAACAATTCACATATTTATCAATTTCAATGAATTTCAAAGTAGTTATTGCTTACATAACTTCAAACACACACACGCACACACACACACACATATATATATATATATATATATATATATATATATATATATATATATATATATATATATATATATATATATATATATATATATATATATATATATATATATATATATATGTATATACATATATATATGTATATATGTATGTATGTATGTATGTATGTATATGTATATATATAAATATGTATGTACGTATGTATGTATGTATGTATGTATGTATGAATGTCTATGTATATATGTGTATATATATATACACACATACATATATATATACACATACATATATATACATGCACACACACACACTCACACACACACACATACACACACACACACACACACACACATATATATATAGTGAATAATCACATAAAATAATAAATTCTAATTCTCTATTGAACGCTAGATTTCTCCAGAGTTAGACTTCTACTGATAAGAATAAAAAGATAAGCTAGTAATACATTTATTTAACTTTTCATATTGTTTCTACGAACTTCTCACCATAGAACTAGCGTATATCCAAAAATCTTCTGCCGTTTTAACAACCGGTGTTTGAATGTCAAATATGGTGACACTGAGGTGTGTGGCTTAGAGCTTAGGGTACACTTTATTCCGCGTTGCTCCAGTCCACTCAACTGGCAAAAATGATTGTATCTGTAATTTAAAGGGCCAGCCTTGTCACATTCTGTGTTACGTTGAATCTCCTTGAGAGCTACGTTAAAGGTACGCGTGTCTATTTGTGGAGTGCCCAGCCACTTGTACGTTAATTTCACGAGCAGGATGTTTCGTTGATCGGACCAACTGGAACACTCATCGTCAATGGATTTTCTGTTTTGTTTTTCTTGCTGAGACTGGAAATCGGTTACAATTCCTGCAAATCTGATATTTCAGTTCTTTATTCATTATGAATGATGTTGTTATTATTCTCCTGAGTCCACGACATTGTTTCCGTCCGTAGCCTAATTCCACAGAGTTCGTCGCCATTTATATTCCAAAAGAAAAGATTATTCTTCTTCGCCATCTTCCACCTTGTTCCACATTTATGTGCTTACCCTGGTATATATAAGACGGATTTGTATCAGTTTTAATCTACCAAACCCGCCGACAAGGATTTGATCGGTCTAAGGTTATAATAGAAAACACTTGCCCAAGGTATCTCGCAGTGGGGCTGAACCCAGAGCTATGTGGTTTGGAAGCAAAATTCTTACCACACAACCATACCTGTGCCTGTATCTAATTTTGTCTAGTTGTCTGTAAAAACAAATCTCTATAAAAGTTTGAGTTTGTGATCTGGATGTAGTTTAAGATTTTAGGCATTTATGCAACTGAAAAAGTTATACAGGTCACAATTGCTGATTTACTTGCCATCTACAAATATGAGATTTTATGTTAGAGAAATCGCATAGACCATAACCAAACTCCTTCGTAATATACAGTTTTTTTGTTGTTTTTGTATGTTTAGCCTTAGGGTAGTTCTGATTGAGCAGCCTTGACTGTCTAGTCCATCTCTTGAGTCTTGCACATCTAGGACAACATTATCCAATGCGTACTTCCCAGAACAATTTTGTAGAATGTAATTTCAGTAGATTTTGCTACTATTTCCAGCTGGTTTAGAGATTTGTTCAGTAGTTCGTTTTGAAACACAGTTGCTCACTCACGACAGTCTGCGTAACCTTTTTCTTGTTTTTGGTAACAATATCCGATCGCTTTGCTTTGACTGTTTTAGTCACTGTTCGCTATGGCGTTCCGTTACTTGACACAGGTTTTACTTTAATCAACCTCGATAAGATTTGAATTCAAAATATGAAGATACATAACAAAATACCGCATCAGTTTGCCACTTCACGACCCCAGTGCTCAACTGGTACTTATTTTTTTATTGGTCCCGAAATGATGTAGGGCTAGGTCGACCCTGGCGGAATTTAAACTCAGCACATAAAGACGGACGAAATACTGCTAACAATTCTGCCAGTTCGCTGCCTTCAACTGCCTCCTTTAAAAAATTGATTTAGGTTTTGTTACAAGGTCAGTAATTTCGGTGGGTGGGGAAGTAAGTCGATTACATCGTCCCCCAGAACTCAAGTGGTACTTATTTTATAGATCCTCATAAGGGTGGGGGAGTGCAGAGCAGACGTCAGCGGAATTTGAACTCTGAACACAAACACAGACGAAATGCCAGGAAACAATTAACCCGGCGTGTTAACGATCTTGCCAGATAGCCGCGTTCGTCTGCCCTATAAAATTTTAGCGTATTTGCAGAGTTGCAAAACGAAAATTTGCTACACTTTACGGAAAGCAATTGAAGCTACTTCCTGAAGTCAAATGAAAATCAAAAATGATACATTCTAAATTTCAGTGAGGAAATTAATACATACATCAATGTAGGTTTCTAAGCATATAGTTATTATAAAATACAGAAAATAAATACATTCATTAGTCAGTAACTGCTGAATTTGATACAATAGTTTGACTTTGCTCGTATAATAGGCAATTAATGATATTCAGATGCAATGCTTGTCTCATTGATCTCCAATTGATAATAAAAAAAATTGCTAGGCTATTGCATTATTAATGATTCTTTGTGTGGTCTTACATTAAGAAATATATCTTGATATGTTTTCCCTGATTTCACTTAACTAACCAACGGGTTAGGAATGCTGACATATATTGCAAGAGAAGAGAAGAGAAAAATATATATATTCGAAAACTGAGCCAGAGTTAATGGAGGCTAAAACTGTAGACTGAGATGAAATGATATGAGAATGAATTCGTGTAATCTAAGTGACTGAAAAACGTTAGATATGCAGACTGGTGGATAAAAATGTTTGGATAGCACTAATGATTTTGCTTTCATACATGTATGTCGGAAAGTCAGTATGGGCTTTCAGAAGAATATGCAGAAACTTGTTAAAGAGTCCATACTTCTGTATATCGGTAATTACTGATAGACCGCAGGCAGGAAATATGAACGCTATACAAACAAGTTCAATCAGAAATTGGAATTACGAATTATGTCACAAACACAGAAGCTTACATCCACTAAAAGGTGAACCAATGGAGGAAAGTCTATGTGGTTGTTCGGTCTGCTAGAAATAGCAGTGAAATTTTCCTTAGATTATATCACCTTAAAAACGGACATAAGAAAAAAGCAGGTACTGTCTGGAGTATTAGGACTCGTAGGGCCAATTACCTGGCTTCCACGGAGTACAAGTGACCGAGATTATAACATTACCTCTGAACGGGACGCCAATCCATCACAGGGTGACCCATTTAAAGCTGAGTGGACTGGAGCAACGTGAAATGAGGTGTTTTACTCAGGAGCACAATTCACCGCCCAATCCGGGAATCGAAACCTAACCACTAACGTGCGAGCATCACCCTAACCACTAGGACACGCACCTTCAGGTTAATTACATAACCGTAAATATATAACATGTTAAAAAATAAAGACGGGTGGTCACTTTCAGAACACCTTTGATCATAGGGCTGATTTGTTAAACAACAATTATTTCTTTTTTCTTTTCTACTTTAGGCACAAAAAAAAATTTTGAGGGAGGGGCCAGTCGATTACATCGACTCCAGTACGCAACAGGTACTTAATTTATTGACTCCGAAAGGATGAAAGGCGAAGTCGACCTCGGTGGAATTTGAACTCAGAACGTAAAGTCAGACAAAATACCTATTTCTTTACTACCCTCAAGAGGCTAAACACAGAGAGGACAAACAAGGACAGACAAACGGATTAAGTCGATTATATCGACCCCAGTGCGTAATCAACCCCAGTGCGTAATCGACCCCGAAAGGATGACAGGCAAAGTCGACCTCGGCGGAATTTGAACTCAGAACGTAGCGGCAGACGAAATACCGCTAAGCATTTCGCCCGGCGTGCTAACGTTTCTGCCAGCTTGCCGCCTTAAACAACAGGTATTTCTGGAATAATAATGGTGCTCTTGTTGGTGGATATTATACTTGCAAGTGAAGGAGCAGAGAAGAATTATCCAACGACCATAATGTACGTGAAGGTGTTTGAGCTGCTCTCGGTTTATATGTGTTGTCGCGACATAATAATAATTACGATCCATATGTATATGTGGATAGATAGCCACTTTGGAATCAGTGGCTATCCATTCACATATACACATGCATGTGTGCGTGCGTTTGTGTGTGTGTGCGCGCGCATGAAGGCCATCGCTGGATTAACTCATTAAGCAAAATAAGCACGTGATTAACCCATCAAGGGAAATGGGGGGCACCACAGAAATGAAAATAGTTTACGGCACGAAAGAAATCACTTTACACTTGCTAAAATAATATGCGTAATGCTTTATCTCTACTAAGGTTAGAAGCAGAAGTTTTATGTAAAATTAATATTAATAATATCATCGAACGCTTTCCAATTATAAAATAAAAACACGGAGAAATCTTTCCGAATATAAATGGAAGCACACAAAAATAAACATTATTTTCCATTTTTCTGTGAATTTTGTTTCAATTTGAAACAAAAAAAATAGAAAATGTATTTTATGGTTTATTATTCTTTTACTCGTTTCAGTCATTTGATTGCGGCCATGCTGGAGCACCGCCTTTAGTCGAAGAAATATCTCTTTCTTTACTACCCACAAGGGGCTAAACACAGAGAGGACAAACAATGACAGACAAACAGATTAAGTCGATTATATCGACCCCAGTACGTAACTGGTACTTATTTAATCGACCCCGAAAGGATGAAAGGCAAAGTCGACCTCGGCGGAATTTGAACTCAGAACGTTGCGGCAGACGAAATACCGATAAGCATTTCGCCCGGCGTAGTAACGATTCTGCCAGCTCGCCGAAGAAATATCGACCCTAGGATTTATTCTTCGTAAGCCTAGTACTCATTCTATCACTCTCTTTTGCTGAACCGCTAAGTTACGGGAACATAAACACACCAACATCGGTTGTCAAGTGACGGTGGGTGGACAAACACACACACACACATACATATATATACGACGGACTTCTTTCAGTTTCCGTCTACCTACCAAATCCACTCACAAGGCTTTGGTCAGCTCGAGGCTATAGTAGTAGACACTTGCCGAAGGTTGCCACGCAGTGGGACTGAACCCAATTATTTTTGTTTACACTTTGAACCATTTACATATACTTGAAGGCACCAAAGCCTTTTAAGTGCTTAGGGCTTCTATGAGTTTTAATCCGGCACTGGTTAAGGCGCGTGGTTAGTAGTTAGGGAGATTACATTCATCATCGTAAGATTGTAGTTTCGATTCCTGGACCCGGCAATGCTTTGGGTTCAAGAGTAAAATACGTCATTTCCCGTTTCCCTTAGTCCACTCAGCTGGCAAAGAGGAATAACCCCACCAACAACCGGCATTGTCTTGAGGCACGGTGACGATTATTTAACACTGTACCTGTTAAGCCTGGGAATCAATTTGCTTCACTACACGCGATCCCAAAATGTATGGCCTCGAGTTACATTATCCAAAATTATAAAACATCAATAATTACACTTATCAGCAGCGTTTTTAACAACAGTAGCTTTACGGACAATAACAATCACAGCATTCCCAGAAACAGGGAATGTGCAGGTGATATTGCCTTAAATAGTAATGAAAATAGGTTGAATAGTATCGAGTCCAGCAGTAATTTTTACAACCATCATAGAAATAAGAACGCTGTATTAGTATCAGAAACTAATCCCAATAGATTAAGGTTCCTATCAAATAACTCCAAATTTAGAAACACCACTTACCAGTGCAAAATTTCTACTGGATCCGATGTCTACCTCTATATAGGCGCAACTTCCTCGAAATTAGCCACAAGGATATCAAATCATTTTTCCACGTTTCGTGATAACAGTAAACAGCACGCCACGGGGCTAAGCAAATTAGTCTGGCGTTTGAAGAACGCAAATTCAACTTTTAAGCTGGAATGGTCAATATTATCGGTGTCCTTACCGTTTGATAAGGGCAGAAAAATCTGTGCCCTCTGTAATTCCGAACTCTTTCATATTCTGTTTGCCCGAGGCCAAGTAATAAACTCGATTGTCGAACGATCTTTCAGATGCCTTCACTGGAAAAAGCATACCTTTCACTCATACCAATGAAGTCTAATATAGATAACCCCTGGACTTCCTAATAAATTAATTTGTGATATCTCATCCCTTTAGTTTATATGACTTCCTCATAATTGCTAAGAACACTACCAATTCCAGCAGTAACCTTCTCTCTTGTCATTATTATTGTGGCTCTTTCTACCCTCTCCCTCTTAAGTTGACACATTCGAACACACAGACACAGTTTTTTCACCTCTTGACCGTTAATTCTTTTTCTCTGCCTTCTAAACACACATTCACTCAGTCACAGACACACACACACATTAAGGCAAATTTACACACTCATACATACGAGCACTCATTCATAAAATAAATCAAATATAAACACCAGTCATACAGAATACATTCCCTCACTTTAGTTTTCCTTTACCTTCCTTCACCAACCCTGATTGAACCCTATTTTAACTGACATTTTCTCATACTTTCAACCAATCTGGCGTCACCCCCTATAAATAGACACTATTTATCATTATCTCTATGGGCTCCTAGTGAGCAGTCATCGAAAAACTTGTGCATTTTGTTGGAGAATTAAGTTCCTGGTTTTTCCTGAAGAGAAAGCTGCATAATGGACTCCTTATTCATTCGGAATTAGGGATTTTGCAGACTTCGAAACATATGTCGAAAATAAAATAAAGGAACTTTGTTAAATCTTCGTTCAGTTCCATTCTTTCCTATACTTAATATATTAAACTAAACTTCAAATTTCCGCACTAAGCCACGGATTTTATGCCCTATGGTCGTAACTTCAACCGTGCTTTTTCTGTTGTGAGTTTGCTACCCAGGTATCGGTTATCTTTCGAATTATCCGTAATAAGATAATTCATTTGTCTACTTAAATACTATATATATATATATATATATATATATATATATATATATATATATAATGTATATAATGTGTGATAATATATCTGTATGTGTGTGTGTGTTGAGTGTATGCATATATATATATATATATATATATATATATATATATATATATATATATATATATATATATATATATATATATGCATATATATATATACATATATATGCATACACACAGACACACAGACATACATGCACATATACACAAACAATAAATTTCTCTGCCTATGCATCTATTATTTATGTGCGTGTGTATTACATCATAAGCAGATAGATATATACATAAATATAGCGTGGAGTTATACATATATACATATGCATGTTTGTGTATATGTGTGTATGTGTGTTTATGTATGTATATATATATATATATATATATATATATATATATATATATATATATATATATATATATATATGTTAATAAAATAGAATATATGCATATATATAAACATATATGTACGTACCTACCTCTACATGTACATATACACGCATATATGTGTACAGGACACCAAAAAGACGTCGAACACATAGAGAGACGAAACACGTAGACACAAACCAAGGAACAAGACAAGCAAAAAAAAAAAGGGAGAGATACAGGACAATAAGCACAACGAAAAATCCCCTTCTTCAGTCGCTAAGATTTCATCTACTAAACGTTTCGAAGGATAAAAGCGAGACGTATACTTCGAAGAAAAATTCCTTCCCGCGAAAAGCAAATCAATTAAAATTCTGAGATCTTTTCGCAGAGGGGTAAAAAAAAGGAAGACGGTAACGACAGTACAAACATATAAACAGTAAAAAATATATATATAAACGGTGGAAAAATAAATATATAACAGTGAGAGACAAGACAAGGAGAACAAGATAAGGAGGGCTGTTAACGCCAGACGAAAAAAGTATTGTAAACGCTGGATTATCGTGGAAGACAGAGAGGGAAATTTTGTCAACCAGAAGCCTTGCAAGGCTGGCGAGAAAGGACAGGAAAGCAGTTACGACGGAAGTATCGTCGCAGATGGATGACGGGAATGGGGGAGGAGGAGCAAGAGGAAGAGAGAGAAGAAGGGGAATGGTGCGAGGAGACCATGAAGAATGGTGAAAGGGAGAGAGAGAATGAAGAATGAGAGAGAGAGGAAGAGACAAGTTAAGTGAGGGAAAAAAAGACGAAAAAGGGAATGGGAGAGAAAGAAAGAAAGATGCAGAGTCGCGTGAGAGTTAATATCAAGGCTAACTTGATAAACAGAACAATCTTACTTAGTAGGGTGCGTGCGTTTAATCGTATAATATGTTAATAAAATAGAATATATGCATATATATAAACATATATGTACGTACCTACCTCTACATGTACATATACACGCATATATGTGTACAGGACACCAAAAAGACGTCGAACACATAGAGAGACGAAACACGTAGACACAAACCAAGGAACAAGACAAGCAAAAAAAAAAAGGGAGAGATACAGGACAATAAGCACAACGAAAAATCCCCTTCTTCAGTCGCTAAGATTTCATCTACTAAACGTTTCGAAGGATAAAAGCGAGACGTATACTTCGAAGAAAAATTCCTTCCCGCGAAAAGCAAATCAATTAAAATTCTGAGATCTTTTCGCAGAGGGGTAAAAAAAAGGAAGACGGTAACGACAGTACAAACATATAAACAGTAAAAAATATATATATAAACGGTGGAAAAATAAATATATAACAGTGAGAGACAAGACAAGGAGAACAAGATAAGGAGGGCTGTTAACGCCAGACGAAAAAAGTATTGTAAACGCTGGATTATCGTGGAAGACAGAGAGGGAAATTTTGTCAACCAGAAGCCTTGCAAGGCGGGCGAGAAAGGACAGGAAAGCAGTTACGACGGAAGTATCGTCGCAGATGGATGACGGGAATGGGGGAGGAGGAGCAAGAGGAAGAGAGAGAAGAAGGGGAATGGTGCGAGGAGACCATGAAGAATGGTGAAAGGGAGAGAGAGAATGAAGAATGAGAGAGAGAGGAAGAGACAAGTTAAGTGAGGGAAAAAA
Organism: Octopus sinensis; assembly: GCF_006345805.1. NCBI lineage: Eukaryota > Metazoa > Mollusca > Cephalopoda > Octopoda > Octopodidae > Octopus > Octopus sinensis. Next base: position 4,943,963 of record NC_043004.1, read on the forward strand.
AGACGAAAAAGGGAATGGGAGAGAAAGAAAGAAAGATGCAGAGTCGCGTGAGAGTTAATATCAAGGCTAACTTGATAAACAGAACAATCTTACTTAGTAGGGTGCGTGCGTTATATATATATATATATATTTACAGATATATATATATATACATATATATACATATATATGTGTGTGTGTATACATATATTTGTGTGTATATATACACACAGACACACACACACACATGCACAAGCATTAATAAATTTGTCTATGCTTCTATGTATGTATGTATGTTTGAATGTATGTATAATTACGGTAATACTTATATTTCATTATGTATTTGTTTGTTTGTATGTATATATCCGTGTGTGTCTGTGTATGTATTTATACGTATCTATCATAAATCTAAACTTTATAAATGTATGTATGTATGTGCATATAATAGTGTATGTGTGCTTGTATGTGCGCATGTATACGCATACAAGCACACACGTCTGCGTGTACGAATTTATACAGACGTTCACTTCCAAAGCATCCGGTATAACATTTTCCCCAAAACCAGACGAGATATATGGAAGACAGAAGTTTCTTTAAACCACTTGAGGTAATGTCTAGCGGGAATTGTTTGTCTGATATACAGGTCTGAATTAAAAGAACGAAATATTATGACATTAATTGTAGACACGGGAGTGAGCAATGTGTTTTGTTAACATTTCTCTTTCAAATACTGCAAAGTAGGAAATGATTGCCTTTTCGATAATCATTGGAGCGCAAATTTTATTATTTATCCTTCTTGTTCAGTTCGTGTACTACACTTTATTTTATTTTCTCTCTGCGTCTTTGTCCGTCTTCTTTTGTTTCTTGCAGTGCGCCATCATTTTCTTTTGTTTTCGTTGCATTGTTTATCATGTTGTTTGAGATCTAGAGCAGCCGTTGGATAAACTTTACAGTCTTGATGTGTTTAGATGCGGTTGTGCATGTTTTATAATCAAATAGCAGCCGATACTTACAGTAGCGTAACTGGGAGGAGGCGAGGAGCAGTCCATCTCAGGTGACTCTTTTATGAAGGCAGTAGTTTTGGGTTAGCTTGTGCAAGCTTGTGGAGCCAAGTGATTGGGCGGCAAGCTCAATGGTTGTCCCGAGCAGCGCTCACTCTAGCTATGCCACTGGATGCTTGTTTTTTCCTCTCCTTTCAGAGTTCGATAAAATAAGACAAACAGACCTGGAGAAGAGGAAGAGCCTTTCATTGGTGAATTCGGGAATGACGACGAAAGGACTTTCATAAACCTGATTGTTTATTCAACCGAACGATTAATCTAACAATTGATTAGTTAATTGGTTAACTACTCAATCACTTGGCGAATACAAAATAAAGAAGTGAAATAGAACCAATATTGGAGTAATGACCCTACCGAGACACAACAATGAAGTTAAATCCAGGGATCGATCGATATTGTAAGAAACATTGAAGTGCTACTCAGGATCATAAAAGCAAGAACCTGTCAAATATTAAGGCTATCGTTGTTCTTCATGTTCTTGTTCTTGTGAAGATGCATGGTTTAGTAGTTAAGATACTCGGTTCACGATCGTATGGTCGTGAGTTCGATTCCAGGCGACACATTGTGTCCTTGAGCAAGGTACTTCATTTCACATTGGTCCAGGTCACTCAACTGGCAAAAATTAATAGTGCCAAAATTTTGATGAAAATTTTCAGACAAATTTTCAAAAACTTTTTTGAAAATTTTTTTGAAAATTCATCAAAATTTTCAAAAAACTTTTCAGAAATTTTGACGAAAATTTTCAGAAAATTTTCAAAAATTTTGATGAGGATTTTAAAAAACTTTTCAAAAATATTGATGAAAATTTTCAAAAAATTTTCAAAACCTTTTAATGAAAATTCTCAAAAAACATTTCAAAAATTTTAATGAAAATTTCAAAAAAGTTTTCAAAAATTTTGATGAAAATTTTTGAAAAACTTTTCAAAAATCTTGATGAAAATTTTTAAAACATTTTCAAAAATTTTTTAATTTTGATGGAATTTTTCAAAAAACTTTTCAGAAATTTTGACGAAAATTTTCAGAAAATTTTCAAAAATTTTGATGAGGATTTTAAAAAACTTTTCAAAAATATTGATGAAAATTTTCAAAAAATTTTCAAAACCTTTTAATGAAAATTCTCAAAAAACATTTCAAAAATTTTAATGAAAATTTCAAAAAAGTTTTCAAAAATTTTGATGAAAATTTTTGAAAAACTTTTCAAAAATCTTGATGAAAATTTTTAAAACATTTTCAAAAATTTTTTAATTTTGATGGAATTTTTCAAAAAACTTTTCAAAAATTTTGATGAAAATTTTCAGGAATATTTTCAAAAATTTTGATGAAAATTTTCAAAAATCTTGACGAAAATTTTCAAAAAACTTTCCAAAATTTTGAGGAAAAGTTTCAAAAAACTTTTCAGAAATTTTGATGAAAATTTTCAAAAAAATTTTCCAAAAATTTTGATGAAAATTTTCGAAAAATTTTCAAAAATTTTGATAAAAGTTTTCAAAATACTTTCCAAAATTTTGATGGAAATTTTCAAAAAACTTTTCAAAAATCAACGGAGGACCAGTTGTTCTTATTTAGCCACAGATCGTAGGTCTTAATCGAGCAGACCTACATGCAAGAGTATTTCAGCTGTGTCCATCAATCAGAATGTTGTGTTTTATGGTTTGGGTCGTTGTTGTTTTGTTGGGAGGTTTTTTGCCTCTATGGCCCGGCATACACCAGTAATTGACATATTTTAATGTTGTTCATTTTTCTTCATTGTCATTTCATAAACTGATATTTGCGCCCAGGTTTGCGTCTTAATTTTTTTTTTTTTTTTACCTGTAACTAGCATTTCGAAAATATTTTCTTGCGGTATACTTTGGTGACAATACCCCATATATTCTTATTAATGAGGTTGTTATTTTCCTAACCCATTTCATATTTCATAAGCCGAACAAACCTGCAGGAGACTGGGGATAGACCAAGAACTAGATGGTTGCATAACATCCATAGTCCCTGTTGGTCACGCTGGAGAACCCAGCAGAATAGTTTAATGGTGCTTGCTTCCGATAGAACCTTGTAAGGGAGAAGACTCTACCCTAACAACCCTCGCAGGAATAGTGATCGGAGAAAAGGATGGGTATTTGTATTAACAGACCATTGACAGTAAAGAAAATTTTTAACTGCTAAAGCTTTCTTTTTTATTCTCTCTCTGTTTATTTTCTGGTGTTCCTTTCTGTTGAAGAGCATAGGCTCGAAACGTAAAAGACTTTCTCACCTTCCCGAGCGTTAAACTAATACACTGGTTTGTTGTTTACACACCTGTCTTCGTCTTTTGTTTTTTGTAAATTCCAACTAACTACATATATATATATATATATATATATATATATATATATATATATAAGAACTTACTGTGGTCAAGGCTGCGTGGCGTTCGATTATAAATAAATAAAATGTAAAAATACACATTGTGTACAGGACATCACCAACAAGTGGAAAATACGTAAACACACGAGAGATAAGTACAGAACAAAATAGCCAAAAAAGATAACTTCTCATCAGTTGTCTGTTTGTTCATTTCGTGTTTTTAACGACATTATAATTTTAAAAATATAAAGTTCATGGAGAGTTAGAGCTTCGATCGTACAAACAACGTCAGAGCGCACGTACACAGTAAACAATTTATGAAGACAAACATTAATGGCCGTTAGACCAACTCGTTGGTGATGTTCTGTACACAATGTGTATTTTTTATTCGATTTATTTATGATCGAACGCCATGCAGCCTTGACCAGAGTAAGTTCTTACATCTATTTATAATTTCTGTGACTACACAGTTTTCTTTCTCTCTACACCACTATAACCTTCTTTGCTTCCCCTGTCTGTCTTTCTTCCACTCCCTACAATCTGTCGTTCCTTCTCCCTTGTCCTCACTCCTTTTGTTTCTTTCCCTCATCCTCTCTCTTGTCCCTTTCCCCTCTACCTCTGTTACTCACACGTGACTACAGGCCATTTCTCTTGCCCCTGTGTTTTCTGGACTAAGACGTTCACCGGGCTGGATGTCATTTTTCTCGGCTCCCGACATTTTTCTTCAACTATTTCTTTCTCTTCTAATGATTCTGTTTGCTTGAAAAAAATTTCTCCCAGGCGTTACCCATTACAATTCGCCTTGGTTTGACGGTCCTTAATGTTTGTCTTCGTTGATTGTCTACTTCATACGTCCACTCTGTCGTTGTTTGTTCGATCGAAGTTCTAACTCTCCATGAATTTTAGAATTTTAAAATTTCTGGATGCTGCTGTCTTATGAAGTTCCCGACATTATCGTTAAAAGCACGAAATAGGAATAATAAACAATCCGACAACTGATTAGGAGTTATATTCTTTTGGTATTTTGTCCTGTACTTTTCTTTCGTGCGCTTACGTATTTTTCACTCGTTGGTGATGTCCTGTACACAATGTGTATTTTTTATTATATATATATGAAGGTGTATAGCTCAGTGGTTAGAACGTCGAGCTTACGATCGTAAGGTTGTGAGTCCGAATCCAGGATCGGGCTGCGTGTTGTGTTCTTGAGCAAGACACTTTATTTCATGTTACTCCAGTTCACTCAGCTGTAGAAATGAGTTGTGACGTCACAGGTGCCAAGCTGTATCGGCTGTTGCCTTTCCTTTGGATAACACTGGAGGTGTGGAGAGGGGAGGCCGGTATGCATGGGACACTGCTAGTCTTCCATAAACAACCTTGCCCGGACTTGTGCCTGGGAGGGTAACTTTCTAGGTGCAATTCCACGGCCAGTCTTGACCGAAGGGGGTCTCAGCAATATATATATATATATATATATATATATCATGGCACTCTGTCGGTTACGACGACGAGGGTTCCAGTTGATCTGATCAACGGAACAGCCCGCTCGTGAAATTAACGCGCAAGTGGCTGAGCACTCCACAGATACGTGTACCCTTAAAGTAGTTCTCGGGGAGATTCAGCGTGACACAGTGTGTGACAAGGCTGGCCCTTTGAAACACAGGTACAAAAGAAACAGAAATAGGAAGGAAGAAAAAGTGAGAGGAAATAGTGGGGAAAAAGTACAGAAGGGTTCGCAACCGGAGCCCCTTGGAACTTTAGGTGTTTTCATTCAATAAAGACTGACAACATCCTACGACTACGAGTCCGCTGACCAACCACTAACCCACTGCACCTCCACATATATATATATATATATATATATATATATATATATATATATATATATATATATATATATATATATATTGATTAATTATGAATTTTCTGGTTAATTCCGTAATGGAATCGACGACTTATATTTATTTGCTGCCGATAAATTTGGCGCGAGTGCGATGATTTGAAAATTTTAGGTCAGATATTGCCTTGGCAGGGTCGGAAATGCCTCGTGAAAATATCTGTTCCGACTTGGCTATTTCTTACTGAAGAATCTGAGGGCCTATGGAAGATTGGCTTGATTTAATTTAATCAGGTTAGTTTACCATTAAACAGCAGATGAAACGGTGCATCGTATAAGAAATTACAGGGTAAATGTTTTTTAAATTTTCTCCTGGTTTACGGAATTGATTTTTATTTGCGGTTGAAGCTTTGGCTGTTATTTCTAGTGGGTGAATGGCCTATTATGGCCGTTCCTTGATTGTTGATATATATATATATATATATATATACATATACATATATATATATATATATATATAATATATATATATATATATATATATATATATATATATATATATATATATATATATACATATATATATATATATATATATATATATATGTGTGTGTATATATATATATATGTGTGTGTGTGTGTGTGTGTGTGGAGGTGCAGTGGGTTAGTGGTTGGGCAGCGGACTCGTAGTCGTAGGATGTTGTGAGTCTTTATTGAATGAAAACACCTAAAGTTCCACGGGGCTCCGGTTGCGAACCCTTCTGTACTTTTTCCCCACTATATATATATATATATATATATATATATATATATATATATATATATATATTAGAAGAAATGAGGTGCTCAGAAATCTGAGAAAGTTATTAGTATGTAACGTTTTTATAAATCATATATCATATAACAGCGCTTTCGTCCATTCTAGTAGAGTCTTCAAATTGAACTAACTTCAATTTGAAGACTCTACTAGAATGGACGAAAGCGCTTATATATGATATATGATTTATAAAAACATGTAACATACTAATAAATATCTGTAAATATAAAACCATCCAGATTTCTGAGTACCTCATTTCTTCTAATATATAATACCTGTACATCATCTCCCAACCTTCTAATATATATATATATATATATATATATATATATATATATATATATATATATATATATATATATATATATATATATATATATATATATAGGACGGGCTTCTTTCAGTTTCCGTCTACTAAATCCACTCACAAGGCTTTGGTCGGCCCGAGGCTATACAAGAAGACACTTGCCCAACGTGCCACGGAATAGGACTGAACCCGGGTCCATGATGTGGTTGGAAAACAAGCTTCTTACCACCCAGGCGCGAGCACTTAATTTCATAAGCGAATATTTGCAAGTGGATGTATTTACATTTATATTTTCAAAATAAACATTTATACATACATTAATGCATACATTCATGCATATATACACGCACCTGTCAGCACGTGTGTACATATGTATATATTTCTCTGTGCGTGTGTGTGTATGTGCGTGTGTGTGGTTTAATATATGTAAGGATAAATGTTTATTCTTAAGATGTAACTCAAAATGCATCCCGATGTAAATATCAGTTTATTTAATGGAGAAAGCGCACGGCATTAACAGTGCATTGCTAATGCACAAAGGTCCAAAAATATCCAACAGTTGTGTACTAGATAAGAAAGCAATATGGAAGCTAATAATAAGTTATATCATATTATATATTCATATATGTTTGTGTAGATATCTATGTCTGTGTGTATTTATATAAACATAAATACATATGTATGCATACATATAAGCATACAACTATATTTTTTCGTGTATGTGTGTGTGTGTGTGTGTGTACAATTTTTCTTTTATTTGATTCAGTCATTGGACAGCGGCCAAGTAGGGGCACTAGCTTGAAGAATTTTTAGTCAAATGAATCTGCACTAGTACTATTTTTTAAAGCCTGATACAGAGACTGGTTCTATCAGTCTCTGTAGCCGAACCAGTAAGTTACGGGGACGTAAACACACCAACACCGATTGTCAAACGGTGGTGGGGAACAAACACACACATACATACATACATACATACATACATACATACATACATATATACATATATATATCTTTATATATATGAAACTGAGAATGTATGTCTGTCTGTCTGTCTGTGTGTTTCCCTAAAACTTGAGAACTACACAACCAATTTCATTCAAATTTTACACATGCCTTACTTAGGGTCCGTGTAGTTTCATGGGCAAAAAATTTTTTAACTTTTTGCCTAGGGCGAGCCCACAGCAATATCATATCATCTCCACTATTTCAGTATTACGTGTTAAAAGTGAAATAAAAATATTTCTCTATTTTATGTCAGATGCTTTCACTTTAACAATAAAAATAATAATAACAATTGAATTATATGTAGTAAGTAATAATTAAAATCAAACTAAAGTATAATATAATCGTAACATACAAAAGTAAAAATAGCAATTGGTATAAAATTTCATCAATGATTTGAACTTGAATAAGTAGTTTCACATGAATGGGAATAAATTAAAAATATAATTAGAGTGCAGAAATGGAATAGTCCAGTTGGATAATAAAAAATTAAATTAAAGAAAAGACTATTGTCTATAAAGTATACAATGTAGAGAAAAAAGAAGAGCTAACAATTCCATTCTGTTATATATTTTGAGTATTGTTATCACTAGCGACGTCACGATATAATTTTGTATTTGTATTTTGCATTTTATGTGTAGATGTATATATATAGATGTACATGTAATATGTACACATATATATACACATATATACATGCTTAGTACTATGACCCGGCAACGACGGGTCTTTAATGCTAGTATATGTATATATATATACAGCCAGCGGGGTGGCGTCATTCGAAGGCTAAAACAATGCGAACGCATTGTGACCAGCGATGTGTAACAACATCTGATGGTTTGGTCGGTCACGTGATCACGGCCACGTGACGTGATATATATGTGTATATATATATTATATATATATTATATATATATATATATATATATATATACATATATATATATATATATATATATATATATATATATATATATATATATATATATATATATATATGTATGTATGTATGTATGTATGTATATAACGGGCTTCTTTCAGTCTTCCGTCAAATCGTCGCTTTCGAGAATAACCACTTTCTCACCGCAGACACATGCCAGCAAACAGGTTTGATAGCATTTCTGCCATGGACAATCGGATGACAACTTAAATAGTATTTTGTTTTAAATTTTTTTGACAATCTTTCGTGATTTTGTTTAAAGTTTTTGCCTGCATCACGCCACACATCAACACCCACTTAACCGCCCTACCTTCTCCCAAAATGAAGTATTAGCTTAAAATTAGATGAAAATAGCTTTGGGCATAACGGATAGCTGTGCTCTGTTAGAAATGGTGGAGCTTTAATCATATAAACATGCCATGATACTCCTCCGATGTATAGCCGGTTTAAGGCGGCGAGCTGGCAGAAACGTTAGCACGCCGGGCGAAATGCTTAGCGGTATTTCGTCTGCCGTTACGTTCTGAGTTCAAATTCCGCCGAGGTCGACTTTGCCTTTCATCTTTTCGGGGTCGATTAAATAAGTACCAGTTACGCACTGGGATCGATATAATCGACTTAATCCGTTTGTCTGTCCTCTCTGTGTTTAGCCCCTTGTCGGTAGTAAAGAAATAGGTATTATTTCGTCTGCCGCTACGTTCTGAGTTCAAATTCCGCCGAGGTCGACTTTGCCTTTCATCCTTTCGGGGTCAATAAATTAAGTACCAGTTATGCACTGGGGTCGATGTAATCGACTTAATCCGTTTCTCTGTCCTTGCATGTCCCCTCTATGTTTAGCCCCTTGTGGGCAATAAAAAAATAAGAAAAGTTGCCACGCCGGGCGAAATGCTTAGCGGTATTTCGCCTATCTTTACGTTCTGAGTTCAAATTCCTCCATGGTCAACTTTGCCTTCCATTCTTTTGGGGTCGATAAATTAAGTACCAGTTGCGTACTGGGGTCGTTCTAATCGACTAACCCCCTCCCCAAAAATTTCCCTTGTGCCTAGAGTAGAAAAGAATATATAGCCGGTCTTTCGTGAATGGTAACTTAGATTTTTAGATGATGAAACGAGCACTGAACCCTGTACGATACAGAACTTCAACAGTCTGCAGTTTAGCGACATCAGGTTTTACTATTTGAGGGAAAAATCGAATTATCTCAATGACTATTTTAGTCATTACTTTCTCTGTTCAGTATGAAATGTTTCAAATGGACAGAAGTTAAACTACTTACAATGTTCACGTAAACTAACGCAAATATGCACACACACACACACACACATACACACACACACACATACACACACACACACTACACAAACACACAGATATATGTATATGTGTGTGTGTATGTGTATACATATATGAATATACATATATATAAATGTGTGTGTGTATATGTGTGCGTGCACGCGTGAGTGTGTGTGTATTGATTGTTCATGTTTTACTCCAAAGTGGAGACGAACGGCGATGTTACATGTGATAATTATTGAGAAACTTCCCTTAACGTGAAACCAATGGTAGCCCTAACCCATAATAAAGAATTTTTATCCACCAATGCGGTGTTGAACACTCATTCTCATTGTTCGATATTAACGTGTATATATGGCTTAGTTCAATATATATGAAGGCGTATAACTCAGTGGTTAGAGCGTCGAGCTTACGATCATGAGGTTGTGAGGACTGGGCTGCGAGTTGTGTCCTTGAGCAAGACACTTTATTTCACGTTGCTCCAGTTCACTCAGCTGGCAAAAATGAGTTGTACCTGTATGTCAAATGGCCAACCTTGTCACACTCTGTGTCACACTGAATCTCTCTGAGAACTACGTTAAGGGTACACGTGTCTGTGGAGTGCTCAGCCACTTGCACGTTAATTTCACGAGCAAGCTGTTCCGTTGATCGCATCAGGCGGGAACCCCGTCGTCGTAACCGACGGAGTGCTCCTATATATATATATATATATATATATATACACACATACACACACACACACACACACACACACACACACACACACACACACACACACACACACACACATATATATATATATATATATATATATATATATATTTATATTTTATATTTATTTACATACAAACATACATACATACATACACACACATACGCAACCCTGGAAACGTTGCCCATCTGCAGCGAGATTTGGCTGCCATATACAGGTGAGCTGAGGAAAATAACACGCAGTTTAATGTTGAGAAATTTCAAGTCCTGCGCTATCAACACACGAAACTCAATGAAAAGCAGACAAGATACACTGGCCCGGGAGGGATTGCGATACCTGGATCAAAACCAGAGCGCGACTTGGCCATCAACATGAGTAATGGTGCCTCCTTCTAGGTGCATAATACTAAGTGGACAATAAAATACAGTCATTTGACTCGATAGATCCTTCGAACTTTCAAAACGAGAGAGCAAGAAACCATGACGATCCTCTGGAGGACATTTATCCTCAGACGCTTGAATTACTGGCTCCCAACTATGGTCACCACAGTGTAATATTAACGACGGAACTCGAAGCAATCCAGCGATGCTGCACGATGAAGACCGTTTCAATTCGACATGACAGTTCCTGGAAGAGACTAAGAAAAGTTAAGACACTATTGCTAAGAACGAAGGCGGGGAAGATACGCAGTGATATATATCTGGAAAATCCTAGAACTTGAGTCAAACTTTAGCATTGTCATTTACACAAACGGCAGAACGGGGTACCACTGCTTAGTACAAAAAATCCCAACATTGTCATCAGAATACAGGGCCAGATATTGCAGCAGCTTGGGCTTCAAGGGCCCACAACTCTTCAATGTCTTCCCATATGGGATGGATGTAGACGTCTTCAAAACAAAACTGGATATCCTTGTCAAGAGTTCCGGATGAATCCACCTCGCAGCAAGAAACGCAGATGAAGGCAGCAACATCAAACTACCTCACTCACCAAATACCACACATCAGAGGTGGCTAAATGAAAGTGTAGCAAAGCAAACATCGGTCCCCCAGCATGGCCACAACTCTCGAGCTGAAACTGGAAAAGAAAAGAGAAGCAAATCATATATATATATTGGGTGGGCAACTAAGTTCCCGCCGTTTTTTTTTTTAATTTAAAATTTTAAAAGGTTTAATAAAAAATAACAACTAATTAATCAAACCCTTGTTGTTTACAACATCTTCCCAACGTTCAACAAGATTTTCAAATCGGGTAGAAATCACCCGATTTCGACTCGAAAAATTGATCCAACCAAGCTCTCAATTCTGCATCAATATTGAACGAAGCTCCGCACATAGCATTTGAAAGTGATCGAAAGAGGTAGAAATCCGTTGGTGCCAAATCAGGAGAGTACGGCGGGTGTGGCAACACTTCCCAGCCATACGTTGGAATGACTTCCTTGCTCATATTGGCGATATGAGGCCGGGCGTTGTCGTGCAGCAGAAGAACCCCATACTGCCGATTAGCTCTTTTCTCTTGAATTGCCGTGTTGAGTCGTTCCATCTGTTGAACATAGATTTCCGTGTTGACCGTTTGGTTCCGTTCAAGCAATTTGTAATGGATAATCCCTTCCTAGTCCCATCATACGCACAACATCGTTTTACGCGGATTAAGATCTTGTTTTACGCGCGATGTCACTTCTTAACCGGGGCTAAGCCATTCCTTACGCTGCTTCATATTGATGTACAGGCACCATTTTTCGTTGCCAGTAACGATTCAGTAAAGAAATCGTTGCTTGTATCCATGAGTTGAGCGGTAGCAAGCAAGCAAAACCAGCGGAGATTGTGGCTCGTTGATTTTTGTTGTTGTCACTTAAAGCATGCGGAATTCATGCTCCATACTTCTGAAACTTTCCCATCAAGTGAAGATGCCTCTCTATAGCACTGTGGAGCATTCCATTTTCTCTGCCAGTTCCCTTGTCTTTTGACGAGAATTTTCGTGCAAAATTTGGTTTAATCGCTCTTCATCGAACTCAACTGGTCGGCCAGAACGAGGTGCGTCTTTAAGGTCAAAATTTCTATTTTTGAACTTGGCATATCAATGACAAGCGGGTCTTTCAGCTATGGTACCCTCTCCATACACAGTACAAATGTCGCAAGCAGCTTTTGCGACCTTAGAACCTTGATTAAAAGCAAAAAGGAGGTGTCGAAAATGCTCGTTTTTCTTAACTTGACATTCCATTTTAATGATCTGAAAATAAACAAAATTAACTAAAATTAACTAGAAAAAAAAACAAAATAGATTCCGAAATGATTCAAAAATAGAATTCTTGAGAAAAATAGATTCCAAAATTTAAAAATGCAATAAATTCCAAAATTTAAAAAAACGGCGGGAACTTAGTTGCCAACCCAGTATATATGTATATACTCACGCACACACACAGATAGCTAGCTAGCTAGCTAGATAGATAGATAGATAGATAGATAGATAGATAGATAGATAGATAGATACATACATACATACATACATACATACATACATACTTACATACATACATACATACTTACATACATACATACATACATACATACATACATACATACATACATACGTACAGATATATATATATCTGTGTGTGTATACATATTACATACATATATATATGTATACACACACACACACTCACGCACACACACACCAACACACACACGACACACACACACACACACATACACACAACACATATATATATATATATATACATATATATATATATATATATATATATATATATATATATATAAGAACCCGATACTAGGCTTACAAAGAATAAGTCTTGGAGTCGATTTTGTTCGACTAAAGGCGGTGCTCCAGCATGGCCGTTGTCAAATGACTGAAACAAGTAAAAGAATATATATATATAAATACACACACAACACACACACACATAGCATTATCTCATTTAATTTAGTTCAATAGGAGTAGACTTTTATGAAACTAAGCACTCAATAGCCGGTTCAAATGTAAAGTTCTATATTCTTTTTAGTCCTATCATCCTATCACTACGATCATTAGATAAAAGTGTGAATGTGTTTATATGCTTGTGTGTGTGAGTGAGTGTGTATGCGTATGTGTGTATGCGTGTGTATTGTGTGTGTGTACATACATAAACATATATTATATATGCATATAATACACACACACGTAAACATATATATACACACACACCACACAATATATATATATATATTATATATATATATATATATATATATATATATATGCATATATATACATATATAATATATATATGTTTATATATATTTAATGTATATATAAGATGTGTGTGTGTGTTTGTGCATTGTATATATATATACATGTATTAATATATATATAATAATATATATATATATATATATATATATATATATATAGCATGTATGCATATATAAACATACATATATATATATTATATATATTATATATATATACACATATATATGTATGTTTTATGTATGTATGTATGAATGTATGTATACGTGGTGTATGTATGTATGTATGTATGTATGTATGTATGTTATGTTATGTATGTATGCATGAATTTGGAAGCCAAACAGTACGTTCAGTAAAAAGTTTTATTATATTCTCGATTTTTGATCAAAAGATCCTTTTGAAAGAGAAAAAAAATTATTAATGATTGGCAGACAACAAAGTTAAGTCGGTAAATGAACAGATTTTACGATTTCATCAACCGTGGGCCGGAGGCTGGCTGAGACAGTTCAAAAGTTACGGAGCAGCAGTAACAGCAACATCATTTGGAATCTCCTACATATTAGACAAGTGGAGAAATTAATGTTAAACTTCCTTTATCTCCAACATAGTGATACAAGCATTGTTTTGGCTTCGAAATTTGAATTTTCTTTTTCTTACCATTTCTTCTAATTTCACAGCAAAAAAAAACAGTTACTTTCCGCGCGCGCACACACACATAAATAAACTATATATATATATATATATATATATATATATATATATATATATATATATATATATATATATATATATATATATACGTATAGATATGCATGCATGCATACATACATACATGAATTAGAATGAAACTTGGTGAGTCCAAATGTCCATTCTTGAATAATCATGACAATAATCATGACTGACCTAAAACTGCAACTTTTGCTCCCTAGGGAAAGCTACAAGTATATTGGACAGAATGTGAATATCAGCAATAAGTGGCTCATTAATATGGAGAGAACAAGGAATAAATACCTCTAGAGTGTTCTAAAAATATGGTCTAAACACAAGCTTACAACAAGCATATCATCCACTGTACTTTTGTAGTACTTGTCCTTACATCCACATTTGGCCTTCTAACTGGCTACTACGATAGATTTATAAACTCGCAAGCTACTCAGTGTTACAGTAATAGAGATGTATATTTCTTTACTACCCACAAGGGGCTAAACACAGAGGAGACAAACAAGGGCAGACAAACGGATTAAGTCGATTATATCGACCCCAATGCGCAACTGGTACTTAATTTATCGACCCCGAGAGGATGAATGGCAAAGTCGACCTCGGCGGAATTTGAACCCAGGACGTAGCGGTAGACGAAATACGGCTACGCATTTCGCCCGGCGTGCTAACGATTCTACCAGCTGTAGACAGGCTACACTTTCCACGCAAGGATGGCAGCAGGGGTCGCGGCTAACCTGGAACTAAACATTAATTCAATCCTCTGTTTCTTCCAGTTGTTTTTTTCCGTCCCACTGCTCTGCTCTCACTTTCTCTTTGTGTCTGTCTTCTTTCCTGCATCTAAAACCGGTGCCTGGAGACGAACTCGCGATACTATGTTTGAAAGTCTGACACCATAATCTACGCGTCCATGATCACTACTTCTAATGATATTAATTGGTTGATGTTTGGTGTTTGATGGTTGATTGACTTTAGCCGGCTGGTTGGTTTGTCCGTAGGTTGAAAGGACGGATGTCTGGTTAGCTGGCCCAGTTAACAGAGAAAGTAGTGAGTCGTCGGGTGAGTCACATAAATAGCGTGTGGTGGAGACGGTGAAATTTTTCTCAGCAACAGTCTTTGTAGATGCAATTAGTTGAAACCGTTACGTCATTAAAACAGACCTGGAATACTTCCAAGAAAGTTATAAAGCAAGAAAGATATTTCTCCGCCAGTGAACATTTCTGCTACTTAATGCACAGAAGACAGATTGGGAAACCCAGCTGTTTGCAGCGGTAGTAATTATTACTCTGGCGAATAACTCAGCAAATATATCTTGAAATATTTAATTTAACTACATAACATTATATGACAGGAAAATTCAAGCACGGAAACTTCAAAACTTGGTATTCTATAGAAACGTTCAGATAACAATTATAATTCTATTATTATATCTATTTTTTAAAGTTATTTACAATCACATGACGTCGATAAACGTTAATAGGTCTTCTTCAACTGAATTAAAGTACCTGCTTTACAGAACAAAGAGTTTGATGTTTCGTATCCCAACTGAGAAACCGTTTCATTAATGACTTCAAATTTTGGAGCAAGGCCAACAATTTTAAGTGGAGTGGTGAGTCGATTACCTCGACCTCAGTATTCAACTGGTACTTAATTTATCAACCCCGAAAGTATGAAAGGCAGAATCGACCTCAAAAGAATATGAACTCAGGACCTAAAAAGCGGAAGAAATGCTGCAAAGCATTTTGTCCGGCGCAATGGTAATTCTACTAGTCTACCGCCTTAAGCTGTTTCATTAATACCAAATCTGTAAATGCTTTGTTTTGCATCTGGTTTTTTCTTTTTTTTCTTTCGTGCTAGAAAACTTCTCGTCTTTCTAGAAAATTATATAAATAGTAGGAAAGCCCTCAGTACAGCTTTAATAGATTTGAGAATATAGAAAGTCTATGGTTCACAAAAGACAGTCTATTTTGACTGTTTAAAGATATAGTTCTACAGCAATGCTTTTTAAAGAACTGCAGCTGACTTTTATTAGTCTGATGAACAATAGCACGAGTCTTGTCAAAAGATAATCTTGAAATAGCATTTTTCATTGATTTCATTTATAGAATCATCCAAAACAAGCTGTAGTCGATGACGCAAACAATACCAAATTATGATGTCTGGAAATTTCTGAAGTAATCTTGTAACAACTGTAAATTTACGTCTAAACATAGAACTCTCTCCATTAGAACAGCATGCCACCAGATCTTCCTTTAACTATTCTGTCAAACTCATTAACATTTGCCGAAATATATAACGCAGTTGTTTTCAATTCTTTGGGAAATTTCATTTCTTGATGATTCGGTATTATGTTCAGCAACTGTCGTTGCAGAAGTTTCCGAATGCAAGTAGTTTCTTAAATCGATTCCGTTCTACAGTGTGTGACAGAAAGGTTGCCCCGATTTCAAAGGTTAATAAAAAAACAAACTTTGTATTTCTATGAAGTTCATTAAATGCCATTTTGTTTTTTCTGTTTCAGGTAGTACCAACCGTGGCCTGGAGTGGCGAGCATGGTTTTTTTTGTATCTTCATGCGTTTGTTTTTAATTAACCTTTGAAATCGGGGCAACCTTTCTGCCGCACCCTGTATATTTACAGTTTTATTTCGTCATTCAGTTTTCGGACAATGGTCAGTTTCCTTATATTAAGCTGGAAACTATGTAGATCTTGCTGATTAGGTAGTTTTTCATTATCTCTATCCCCACCACCCACACCATTACCACTAATGGTGGTGGTTTGAGGAATGGTGATGATAGTGGTAGTAATAACAATTTTGGTTTCGAATTTTGGCACAAGTCCAGCAAGTTCGGGGAAGGGGTTAAGTCGATTACATCGACCCCAGAGTTTGACTTGCGCTTTTTTTATCAACCCTGAAAGAAGGAAAGGCAAAGTCGACCTCGGCGGAATTTGGACTCAAAACGTGAAGACAGAGGTGAAACTACGACCAATGGAAATTAAAATTAGGATGATGGGAGTTAAAAACGGGGCCGCTGAATATATCACACAAGGTTCGAAGAGCCGCAGCATGTGGGTTGGGTATTAAGGGAGAACGAATCTCCTTTCTCCACCTGCCAGAGGGTCCAGGGATTATTTACAACAAACATATTAACATAGTTGCATATTTTCGTTTGATGTGAAGGCAGTTCCTAGCAAGTACTGAAGTGGTTCGTGTGAATTAGTAAGGCGTGCAATTTGTCTTTATTACTAAGGAGATTGAGAGTCTAGCTGAGATCGTGTCCAGAAAATTCCATAAGAAATTTCGCCATATAAGAAAATCCACTGTAAAACAAATTCACAGTATAGACAATGATAAACCGTGTTATATCAACATTTTAAAGCCAAAAATAATGATAAACCGTTTTTATAAAAGCATTAAATAGGTAAGTCTTTATTCAACATCAATCGTAAAAGAAATGTGATGAGATCATTTAAAGCGAAATTCCTTATGTTTACGGCGATATTTCCTATAACCAGCTGAGGGACATAGAAAGACTGGGAAGAGAAACAAATGTACAAAGCAGTTATTCATTAATTGACCGTATATGCATGTAAAATATTGTCAAGTACAACAGTAGCATTCAAAAATAGATGAAACTAAACGCATTTTTTTTTTTTATTGTCAATCATTAATATTTCCATATTTTTCGCTCGAAACCACTTTTCTGAGAAATTCTTGTCGCTTTTAATTTTGCAAAATGATTTTCAACAGCTTAGTCTTCAGAAGATCCCTGACCTTAGACTCTGCCATATCGTCCCACATCATCTGGCCAGAAAACACTCGTTCAACTGGTACAGTTGATAGGAAGACAAAGAATGTAACCTACTACATCACTAAGACTTTTTAATAATGTGTACTTTTCTTTGCAATGAACACAAGAAACCGACACTCTTCTTCATACTTAAAGTTCCGTGTTGTCCAAACTTCTGTCTTAGAAACCCAAAAATTCTTTGAAATAAGGACTTCATCAAATAATTTGTCAATATGTATTACTTGCATTCCAATCCGTTGGTTGATCTTAGATGCAAACTGATCAATACCAAGTCAAGATGTCTCCTGAATTTAATCACACAAAATCTTCAGCATTTTCAAAATTCTCATCATACAGGCCTAGCTATAGGAGGCATATTCCATAAAAACTAGACAAAATTCCAACGTCTTTTTTGTCAGCCAATGATTGTCAAAAACTGAGACCAAGTCACAAGACATGATCACAACCAAACAGTGTGCATATCCAACCAAACAGTGTGCATATCCAAAAATTTGATTTCTACGCCCTCACCAGAAATATAATATCAAATAAGGAATAGTATAATTTTAACAGTTTTTCGGTTCGAGGCATCCAAAGAAATTGCCACAAGCTCAGATTTAGCCATTCCTAAAACTACATTTAAAACTGTGCTTTCACATTTTGTCCACGCAAGCCGAAACTTTGGCTCAAAAAGTTTCGAGACCAACTTTGACGAATATATATAGTAGTAGTAGTAGTAGTAGTAGTAGTAGTATCGGGACAGCTCGGTGCAACCCCCAAAAACTGGTATCGCCAGTCGGTATCATTAGGGTGCAGCCGGCATAATAAAATAGGAACTTTTATATGAATATTCAAAATGTTTTCTGTAAACGAACTTAAAGGAGATATATGTGGGGGAAGGGGCACTATTCAGTTTATTTCAAGATTTCTTGCCAATATAGAAAGAACCGGTTTCTAACCTAGATCCAAGGCTTCTTCATTTGAATTTCAACATCAACAACGGGGTATTTTTGTATGTATGTATGTATGTATGTATGTATGTATGTATGTATGTATGTATGTATGTATGTATGTATGTATATGCAGATTTGTATGTTTTATGTATGTATTCTCCTACATATAGTTGCATATCTAGACATACTCATACTTAAATGATAAACGTCTGGAAAGTTTTACAGATTTTTACAGTTCCAGTGATGGATTGGATCTGTAGTCTTCGAATTAGCTTTCTCCTTTCTGGTTTTGAAAAGCCTAATTTCTCAAGATTGGTAGTTAGGCAGTGTGTTACATATCCCAGGGTCCCAATAATTACAGGTATAAACCTGAACTTGTAATCTGGATAGAGTAACTGCAGATTTCTCAATAGTTCAGCATAAGTGTTCATTTTTTTTCACTGATCTTCAGCTTTATGTTAACATCCGCTGGGCAGCTAATTTCCACAACTGTGCACAGTTTCTCTTCTCTATCCCAAATAATTATATCAGGTCTGTTGTGCCTACATTTTACTGAGGTCTTCACTGGGACATTCCACCAGTATTCCTTTTCATTGTAAGTGGTTATGGCTTCTACACTATTGTGGGTTCTTATTTCTTTGTCCTCGGGACTATCCTTCCGGCGGATTTCATTATAGTGTCTCATCGATAGATAATACCGTGATGACATTTTCGGACAACTGCTTATGATGTGAATGATATCTTCAGTGTGAACTCCACAAAGTCTACATCGGTTGTCACATTTTACTGCTTTTCCTGCATCTCTGTCCCTTTTGTGCATCAGGTACTTGTTTGATATTTCCTGTTCCTTGATTGCAAAGGCATACCCTACAAAGTGGGAGGTAGTAATCCGGCTATTGGTCTATGGATAAAGTGCTTTGATGGTCAGTGTTACTATCATCATGGAGCTTTCTACTAACATATCCAT
>NC_043004.1:4968917-4988917 GCF_006345805.1 Octopus sinensis
AAGTCTCAGGGACATAAACACACCAACATCGGTTGTCAAGCGATGGCAGGGGGAACAAACACAGACACAAAGGCATTCACACATAAGTATATATACATATACACGACGGGCTTCTTTCAGTTTCTGTCTAGTAAGTCCACTCACAAGGCTTTGGTCGGCCTGAGGCTATAGTAGAAGACATACGCCCAAGGTACCACACAGTGGGACTGAACCCAGAACCATGTGATTGGGAAGCAAGCTTCTTACCACACAGCCACATATCTATATATATATACACACACACACATATATATATATATATATATATATATATATATATAATATATATATATATATATATATATATATATACATATATATATATATATATATATATATATATATACATATACATACATAAATATACATACATACACAGGCAAATGCACAAGAAATCAAACAACTGAAGCCGTATAAACTTACAATAAATGAGTCCTTTATATTGTTGAAAAAGAAGTAATTTTATGTCTATCAGTCGTGGATATCTTGTAGACGAATAACAATTAAAAATAATTAAATACAATATATTTTCTTTGGAGTAAAGTCTCATGACATCCTGTTGTTAAGAATATCAAATTTGTTAGGAAAGATTTATTGCAGCGAATCTTACAAATGTTTCGTAGTCCCGACAGACAAAATGGCGAAGCTGTTATTCGGAAGAATGGCAAGAGAGATGCATTGAAAGAGCCATTGCTCCTCGCAACTTGTTCAAACTGAGTAGGACGGTCCAGGGTGCCAGACGTTTTCATTTCTATAGGTTCGAAAAAAGACTAACCAGAGAGTCAGCTTGCTATTCTGTACCTGTCAGGCGGGCGATGAAATTTGGGTCTCATACCGATTTCAATAAGGTGCTGCTGGAGAAAGTCTGGCTGCGGGCTGCGTCCCAAAATGAAAACTGCCACCTTAAAACAGAAGGATTGTGAGGCCATCCCCTCTTCTGCTTTATACTACACCTAACACCATCGGCTCCTGTTGCGAAAGAAAACTGATTGTATCGAAGCCATATTTTACAACCTTATTGAGAGCGGCACACTGAGGGAAGTGGCACACTGCTGAAGAGATTGGGAATGTATACTGTAACTCTGCAATGACTTTGGTGTCGCTCACAGTTCCGAAATCCAAAATTTTGATAAATAGCCTATGTTGTATGAAAGAGTCCTTTGGCTATCGTTTGTTTAACCCCAGATCTAACCTGACTGAGCAAATCCTCAATAAAAATATTCATTACAGCAATAATCATCGCATCTTTAATACTGGTATTACATATCTACGACTTCATTATCCAATGTGCCCTTTCCTTTTTGCGGTGTGGGTTTAATTTGAAGGAGATTTGGCTTCTATTTCTAGCAAGCCATATAACTACGCAGAGGCTTTCCAACTGGCCACAGTTCAACAATATTTTATGTTACAAAAATTAAAGCATTCACGCATAATTTAAATGTAAATCTGTAAATGTCTCCAGTCTCTTCCACAAATTCTTAATTGTCAGTATTTAGCTCCAGTTTCCAGTCATTCTCTTTCAACACTACCAAGTGATTAGAGAAAAATATTGAATGTCGTGATCTCAGAAAATTTGAAATACGATCGATATGTACGCAATCTAATGAATAGAACTTTATGAAACTTAATCTTGCTCGTTTATGAAATGCAATCTATTTAATTTCTGTCAAGTAAAGTTCACAAAGTAGGATGTATACGTCCTGAGATCAGAGTTTAATTGAACATGTTTTGCTGACACAAACCGCAGCTATTTTTCCTCAGACTGTATCAAGAGCTGCTGGGATCATTAGTAACAAGTGTAAAATATAATTTTGTCTAGGGGATTCAATGTTCTTAATGGTCAGTGCACGAGTGGACAGCTATCATTATATATCTATTATATAAAATCCGTTCTGTCTGTCTATGTGTCTTCTAGGATCTCGGGCATCCTCCATCCGATTGCGCTCAAATTTGATATGTAGATACCGACGGTATCAGGGCGTGTATAAGTCTTTAAAAAATTACAAAAATCGATTCTAGGTGAGAATACGATCGATAAAGCCGTGGAAACGTGCATTTGTACGCGCAAGTACATCAGCTGTTGCGATCGATACTACGCGTACGCGAGAAAGATGCACGGTGTCTCAAATTTAGGTTAAATCAGTGTTTCTCAAAGTACGGTCGGACAAGTTGTTTTGAGAAAAAGCCAAAGCATTATTTTATGCAGATCATTCATGATGATTTCAGTTGATTCAAAAACAATTATCTATGAAGTAATGAACACTACTGTGAAGGCACGTGGCTCAGAGGTTAGAGCGTCGAGCTTGAGCTTACGATAGTGAGGTTGTGAGCTCGAATCCCGGATCGGGCTGCGTATTGTGTTCTTGAGCAAGACACTTTATTTCACGTTGTTCCAGTTCACTCAGCTGTAGAAATGAGTTGCGACGTCACGGGTTCCAAGCTGTATCGGCCTTTGCCTTTCCCTTGGATAACACTGGTGGCGTGGAGAGGGGAGGCTGGTATGCATGGGCGACTGCTGGTCTTCCATAAACAACCTTGCCCGGACATGTGCCTGAGAGGGTATCTTTGTAGGTGCAATCCCATGGTCAGTGTCGTGACCGAAGGGGGTCTCAGAATGAACACTGCCAAATAATCTTTCAGAATGATTATTTTCTGTGAACAGAATTTTTATTTTCACTAAATCAACTGTTAAACCTTTGAGTCAAGATTACAGCCTTAATAGCAATAAAATATCAACATATTTTTCAAGAACGAACGTTCAGGTTGTAATACTACTAGTGACCTTCCATTTCTATCTATGTCAAATTTTCTACAAATATTATTTTTATTACTGAATCAAAGGAAGGGAAGTGTCCATAATTTTACAAATTATAATAAAAATCACCAGTTTGCCTTTTATGATACTCGGAACACAGTCTCGATGCACATCAATCTCTGTAAACCTCAAACGTGTTCGAGTTTTACTAATGACTGATAAACAGGTCTAATTATCAAACTTACAGCAAAATCCATATCAAAATTCAAGCACAAATAAATATTAAATAGAATTTGGGTGATCGCCATATTACCTTACATTAACAAAATTATATTCAGTAAATAACTGTGATAGAAACATGAAGTACAACTAAAGAATTAACTCGTTATATAAAACTGTATAACAAAATATCCCACATAGACTTTTACTCTCGTTTTTGCTTTGTTTGTTGGGGTTTTTTTTCTATATTTTCCCTTTTATTGATCAAGAGAAAACGAGGGGAGAGAACTTCACTGTAATAAAGTTTGGTTAATATAGGTGTCGATCAGTGTGTTCCACCAAAGAAGCTTGAGAATGTAACTAGCAAGACCATATGACAAATGAGGACATCCTGAAAACAACCAATTCAAGTCCTCCTAGCGAAATCATCGTAGAATGAAAACTAAAACTAACAAGTCATCTACTCCGACAAACTGAACGACGCCATTCTAAAACAGCTTTCAAATGAACACCATCTGAATGAAAAAGAAACAGAACAAAATCTGCATAACTGACATGAGAGAGGCCGGATTTGGAGAAAATTGCAACAGAAACCAGTGTCGTGAACTTTCTGGCCAATGCGTTCAAGAGTATAGGAGAAACTGATACTGAATCAGCTTGTTGTTGCTGACGCAAAAAACTCTTCTCCTTGTTATGAATGCATGAATACCAAAATTAAGGAATTTGTTTTTATTATCCATCCCTATCCAGCAGAACACCGACACAACGCATTACTAACGGACGATTACTAAACTAATTCGCTGTCACTGCCATGAAGTAGAAATTGTTTCAACAGTCTTTAATCTCATGGCGTTTATAAGAATTGTGGATAAAATCTTTCCTCATTTACCTACGACACCTGTTGTTTCCATCACCACCAGTTTAATTTACCCTAAGTCCCATTCAGGAACGCTGGACATCGATGTTTCGCCATTTTTTATGGCTTATGAACATCACGTACCTGAACCGAACCGACGGCAAATAGAATAGCCCGTCCATGCGAATATGTAAAATGGTATGAAAACCATTGACTGGTATGTCCGAACAATGCATACGTAGGAATAAATTCAAATATGAATAAGAAACAGCACGAGTGTTGTAAACATTATCGAACACACATACACAATGTATGTGCATCCCTCTCGAATGGGACTTGGCGTGAGTTTTCTCGCCTCTCTATGACTGAGACCTTCAGATGTTTTAACACACGCGCTTTGAGAGTCAAATCGCAGCTGACAGGTGAACAAGTAAAACACATACATGGTGGTAAAGTGACCACTTCCCGGTAAGCTGCAGTTGTATGGTGGGGATACCTCAATTTGGGTATGAATATGTGGTCCTTTAAGCCAGATGTGCACCCAGAGTTTTCAGTTACTTAATCATTCGTATCTGAAGAATAACAGCTTTTGCTATTAACCGAAATAGATGACCCATTTCAAGGTGTTTCTCTAACGTTATGTGCATAGTGGACAGCAACTCATCCAGAAGTCGTATGATTCTATCTTTGTCCAATGTATGACCAACACAGATTTATTAACCAGCCATAATATGTTTAAGAGAGAGACATCTTTCAGCTACTTAAACTAAATCCTTACACAGTGTACAAAGTGTTCGGATTAAATTCAACGATTTTTTATGTCTCCTTTTGATGTATGGGTGAACATTCAATAAGGAGAACAAAGAGATTAAAGCCGCAACTGAGAAAAAGTTAACTGACATGAAAGACTGGAAGCTACTTAAATATTAGAAACGAGTTGCCTGAATCATGATGATTCGCGTCGGGTGTCAAAATAGACACATCATGTCTGCTGTTCAATGCTCTGTGAACATTGTAAAGGCTGTAAGACATGACATGGCCATCAAGAAAACCAATTTCCCCCAAAACTGTAATGGTCTTTGTGTGTGATTCCAGTAAGGGTGACGACTTGCCACCCCACATCTTTGAACAGGGCTTCGGGTTCAATTCAGACGGTTATGTGAAACGGCTGGAGATTGTGGTCAAACTCTGGCTGGAAAGAGTTGCTGTGGAGTGCCAGCAGGATTCGGCTCTTTGTCATACCGCCAAAAAGAGTCACAAGTGCTTAATGGAGAATTTTTACGAATTCACCAGCCCCGGTTTTTGGCCGCCTAATTCCTCTGATTTAATCCCATTGATTACTATATGTGGGATGCAGTTAAGAAAGGCACCTACGGCTCGGTCTCCAAACACCAAGGCCGAACTGGTTTTCAAGATCAAGGAGGTGTTTGAATATCTTCCCAGGGACAAAGTCAGGAACGCATGCGCCAGATTCTGGATCCCTCTTGAGACCCCTTGATGGAGGCTGCTTTGAGTAAACTGTCACCTTCAAGCCATAATCTAGTTGATATTTTTTATATGGAGATATTGTGGGGTTTTTTCCCTTTCTTGCAAACTGTCACATTTAGCCAGATCACCTTGTAGTTCCTCTGATCCAACAACCTTGGGACTTAGTACGCGCTAGATTATCAAACATGCAGTGTATTGGAACTCAGTCTAAAAAAACAATGTTTTCTTTTTAATCAGGTCATCAAATATACAACACTATCTTCCAGCAGCTTCATATCGCCCGACTTCTTTCCGAGAGACAAAATTAAATTTGCTAACACCGCAGTCATACTTTAAAGTTTGTAAACCACCCAACTGAAAACACAAGTTTCCATGATGCCCATATCTGCGTGTAATTGTCTGATGTTTTTCAATGACCGTATGATCTGTATTCACCATACACTCGGATTACTTTGCGCTAATACGCTAAAATAACAGCACATCGAGTTCTGAAAGTGTTCATATTTTCTTTTAAGGTTTACCGCACATCAAAATATCGTTACTTGTCTCTAAATCAACCATTAACTACATAAATTAACCCTTTTGTTCTCAACGTCATAAATTATTGAAGCGTCCATGTTATATTCCCTTGTAGTACTGTTACGGTTTTCAGTTCATTTCAAACGCTGTATTATTTCAATTGCAGCTGAACTGTAGGAGCTGCATACATCATGTTCACATGATAACTAAATTCGTTATTCTTGTAAATAAATATTAGAAGGCGACGAGCTGGCAGAAACGTTAGCACGCCGGGCGAAATGCTTAGCAGTATTTCGTCTGTCTTTACGTTCTGAGTTCAAATTCCGCCGAGGTCGACTTTGCCTAGAGTAGAGTAGAAAAGAAAAGTATGTCAGCAATGGAGGCTTCTGGTTGACTAAAATTACACAACTTCGAAAATCTGTAACTTTTCTGCCATTATTTCAAAGAAGAAATATGAGTGGAATTTTCGTTCTTAGCCTGCAAAACTGCAAATGTTATCTCCTCGGTAAAAAAAATAAAGGTAAGGGGAAGGGTGGACATACTCCGACTGGACACATGCTAAAGCCGTAATAGTACACAGCACCTTAAAGTATCTTAGAGCGCACTCTTCTGCTGATGTTTCTATTCATTTGTCTGTCTGTTCGTCTCTGACTTATTGTGCTATCCAAATCACAAATCAATTTAATATTTCAAAATGACGTTAGGGACAAATTGATGATAACTTGATACTTTCTTATCTTTTTCTCCATTCTAATCTTTATTAGTGTCCTTCCCTTCACTCCACCAACACCACCGCCGCCGCCGCCACCGCCCCCAACAAACAATACTGAAACGGAGAAACAACAGACAAAAGTAAAATTTAATAACTTTTGCTCTAGCGCAAGCGCATCATTTACTTTATTGATTCGTTCGATTCCTTTGAGCAAGAGATCTGAAACTTAAATTTTATCAATTTGATTGATCCCTTATGTATTGGCGATGTAACGAAATAATTCTTCTGGAATATTACCATGAGAACCAATGTTGAATAAATAAATAAATAAATAAATAAATAAATAAATAAAATAATGGAAGATGATAAGGGAAAAAATTATCGAAAATACGGGGTGGGGGTTGTCTCTCTGCAGCTCTACACACACATCATTACTTGTACGTAGTAAAATCGATAAATGGTTCAGTGAACTTGCCGTTTGGAGTAGGAAATAGAACGTTTCGGACAGAGGTCATTCTTCAGGGAAAAGTTGACCAGAAAGAAATTAATGAAAGACAGGGGAGCTTTACATCCTCTAAGCTTATTACACTCTTCTTATCGAATTAGTTCAATAGTACCAATCTTGCCGATGCCGATCAACACAAGTCCCTTTAGAGCCATTTCGATCATATATTTCTCATATATATCAACACGCTCCATCCCCTATATAGCCACTCGCCTTGCTAGATATAGCAGTCAAAATTACCAAGCTGCTCTATTTTTTAAATATATTGAAAAATGTAGCCTTAGATACACTGTTAGAATAAAAGACAGAATGGTCTTGGCTGGAAAGCGTTTGATCATAGGTCAGCTTCATCATTGCTAACCCAGGGCTAAATAACAGCAGCAACATATTATTCATTACAGCTGAAACTAAAATAAAGTTGTCGAATCCAGAGAAACACGACAAAAATTCCATTAGTGAGGTACACAATTTGAAGTGGTAACTATAAACATATACTGTTCACCAACGAACGCCGCAGGTAATCTTAATTAACAGCGTGAGTGTGCGCTTTAATACAAAAAATTGCGCCAATGAGAAAGAAATATAAGAATACATAATACGAGATGTAGAGTTTTATATTTATGAGAAGCTAAAAATTTCATCGATCGTAACATCGAGTTTCATGTTTTCGATCGTCAGAATATGTATACACAGACACACACAACTATATAAATATACATATATGCACACACGCGGATGGATATATTAGTACATTTACAGATATATACATAAATACATACACACACGACATGAACACACGCACACGCACACCTCTCTCTCTCTCTCTCTCTCTCTCTCTCTCTCACACACACACACACACACACACACACACATACATACACACTCTCTCTCACACACACACGTGATGTGGAGGCACGTAACTCACTGATTAAAGTGTTGCAATCATGATCTTGAGATTCTGGTTTCGATTCCTGGACCGAGCGATGCGTTTTCATTTCAGGTTGCTTCAGTCCACTCAGCTGGCAAAAGTGAGTTATTCTGCGACAGACTGGCGTCCCATCCGGGTTGGGTGTGGAGATATATACGTCACAGAATCCGGGAAAACAGCCTTATGAGCTTTTGGCTCAGGGAGGACTTTTATAAATACCCGATACGACATGTTCTTTTCTTTTTTTATTCCTTTCAGTCATTTCACTGTGGCCATGCTGGAACACCGCCTTTAGTCGAACAAACTGACCCCAGGATTTATTCTTTGCAAGCCTTGTACTTATTTTACGGTGTCTTTTGCCGAACCGCTAAGTCACAAGTAAACACACCATCGATTGTCAAGCAATGGTGGGAGATAGCACAAACATACAAACACACACACGCACACACACACACACACACATATATATATATATATATATATATATATATATATATATATATATATATATATATATATATAATATACATATATATATATACACATACATCACGGACTTCTTTCAGTTTCCGTCAACCAAATCCACTCAGAAGGCTTTGGTCAGCCTGAGGTTATAGTATAAGACACTTGCCCAAGGTGCCACGCAGTGGGACTGAACCCGGAACCATGTAGTTGGGAAGCAAGCTTCTTACCACATAGCCACACATGTGCCTATATATTTGTGATTTAAAATTATCTCTACCTCTAGAGAAAATGCTTTAGTTACAAAAGGCTAATTAGGAGCAACTCCTTATAAGAGTCTTGGACATGAGTTTCTACTGCAATACATTTCTCGTTTGTTTGTTTCAGTCATTGGGTTGTGACCATGCTGGAGCACTATTCTGAAGAATCTTTAGTCAAATGGAAACGAGCCCAACACTTTTTTCTTTAACCTAGTACTTATTCTATCGGTCTCTATAGCCGAAATGCTAAGTTATGGGTATGTAAACACACCAGCACTGGTTGTCAAGCGATGTTGACTTGTAAACCTTTATTCTTGGCAATATATCATGGTCGCGAAACGAAATACTGTGCCCTTATTTTTTTTTTCTTTTATTCTTTTACTCGTTTCAGTCATTTGACTGCGGCCATGCTGGAGCACTGCATTTAGTCGAACAAATCGACCCCAGGACTTATTCTTTGTAAGCCTAGTACTTATTCTATTGATCTAAGTTACGGAAACGTAAACACACCAACATCAGTTGTCAAGCGATGTTGGGGGGACAAACACAGACACACAAATACATACATATATAGATAGATAGATAGATAGATAGATAGATAGATAGATAGATAGATAGATAGATAGATAGATAGATAGATAGATATAGATATAGATACATATACACATACGACGGGCTTCTTTCAGTTTCCGTCTACCAAATTCACTCACAAGTCTTTGGGCTACACATCCACTCATATTAGGTTTCCGGAAAGTTCTGAGCGTTTTTTTAATATGCAAAAGGTGGTATAAATAATTAACCTTTCAATAAATTTTATTCAGTGAAATAATTTCCATTATTATTAATGACCTTTGCCCATCTATCGAGCGATTTAAATATTCCATCAGTATGAAAATTGACTGGCTTTTGAAGGAAAAAAGTTATCTAAATGCATTTTTCTCCATCTAAATCATTTATTGTTTTTCCTTGCAATGAGTTCTGGAGAGATAAAATCAAGTGGTAGTCGGTGGGAGCAATATCAGGAGAATATGGTGGATGGGGTAAGAGATCCCAGTCAAGTTCATGTAACTTTGTTCGGGTAGCCAAAGACATATGCGGTTGGGCATTGTCTTGTTGGAACCCTATCCCTTTCCTGATGGCGATCTCCTGCCTCAATTCTTTGAATTATTTGGTTCAAATTAGCCAGCTGACAACAGTACACATCAGAATTCATGGTCTGGTTTTGTGAGAGAAACTCAATAAATAATGCTTGTTTGATCCCACCAAACACAAAGCATGACCTTTTTCGCATGGATATTCGTTTTTAATTGCTGTTTTGGGAAATCCTTACGTAAACTTCAGGATCTTTTTTCACGCTGTGTTTTTGTACATAATCCATTCTTCATCTCTAGTCACAAGTTGTTTCAAAAAAAGGCAAGCTTTCATTCCGTTTCATAAGTATATCACAAACAGAATACCAGTCCAAGTAATTCTTTTCTGAAAGTTTGTGAGGGATCCATACATTATAGCGAAAAATGTGTCCTAATTCCACTAGGCGTTCATGAGTCATACATTTAGAAACTTCCAACTTCTCTACAAGTTCTCGAGTGATATTTCAGTTTTCTTCGATTTTTGCCTTCAAAACTTCTTCATACAATTCTGAAGGTCTTCCACTGCGACTGCCATCTTCCAATCTAAACTCACCAGCTTCAAATTTCGAGAACCACCCTCAAACAAATGAATTACCTACAGCATCATCACCAAAATCTTTACAAATGTTTTTGCAAATTTTTGCAGAATTTTCTCCTTTCAAAAAAAAAAAAAAGAAAAGCATTACAACACGAATATGAAACTTTTGATTATCCATTTCAAATGTCTATAAAGGGTAACCGGAATGAAAGATAAATCTATGTTTAGTCAGGAACAAAGAAGAGATGCACTACCACTTCAAGCAACGCCAAAGTTTTAACTGTTACGTTTCAGGTGTGTACAAGGAAGCGATGAAATATTTCGTTTAAAAACAGTCAGAACCAAAGGCATTATAACGTCTGTAAATGAGATATTTGAGGGGGGAAAAACGCTTGAGCAATGCAAATGAGAATTTATGCAAAATATGCAGAGGGATACTAATAACTGGAGAGACAGACAGAGAGAGAGAGAGAGAAATATATTGTAATATCTTATATAGGCTGTTCAATGACCTTGTAATAAATATTTCGTGAGGAACATTCCCTTTCTCACATAGAAGAAAGCGAACGATACAGGAAATCGTTATTATCTGCAGGCTATACGAGAGTGTTATGACAAAAAGCAATGATGTATTACCGATTTTTTAAATATACTATAGTAGTGTTAACTTATGTAGTATATATTTTTCTTTGCTTTCATTTATTGTAATCATCATATATATATTTTGCTAACGCTTAACCTACATTGCTCAAAGGATTTTACAAATATTTATTCCATTTATATATATATATATATATATATATATATAGCTCGCTCTGATACTGAGTTGAGTTGGTGCTTTCTAGTATCTCAAAATTCAATATATAATCATTTATGATTATAGTATTCTACGCTGAAGAGAAAAGAAGTTTTGGTAAGGTAGAATTATTTAATATTTAATTCTTATGCTTTCCTAAAAGCTTGATTTCGAAACGTGCGTCCGTAGATAACTTAAAATTGTATGATAGATTGCCGTCAATTCATTCTCTCTTACCTGTTTGTGTCTGCCTTCCAATTGCTGTTTTTACTGAGATCTCCCTTTTTAGTAGAAGAAATAGTTATAACTCTTTGACTGCTATTTCTAAATTCGGTATGTGGTAAGGCAATTCGTTGCTAAACCCTTTATTGCTTAGTATTACTTATATATATATATATATAGGTAAATATATATATATATATATATATATATATAAATGAGTAAATATAAGTATATAGGTAAAGAGAGAGAGAGAGAGAGAGAGAGAGAGAGAGAAATATATTGTAATATCTTACATAGTCTGTTCAATGGCCTTGTAATATTTCACGGGGAAAATTCCCTTTCTCACATAGAAGAAAGCAAAAGATATAAGCAGTTTAAGAAATCGTTATAATCTGCAGACTATACGAGAGTGTTATGACAAAAAGCATTGATGTATTACTGATTTTTTAATATATTATAGCAGTGTTAACTTATGTAGTATATTTTAACATTTTCTACCTTGACTTTTTTTCCATATATATATATTTTTTTTTTTTTTTTAATTTATTTTATAGAAGGAGCTTCTACAGACTAGAACTGTTTGATTCAAATGAAATCTTCAGGAAGCTTCCTGAAGATTTCATTTGAATGAAACAGTTCTAGTCCTGTAGAAGCTCCTTCTATAAAATAAATTAATTTACTCTGCTATGTATTGAGTACCTTATTAACTGTGGTTAACCCCGACTCAACCCGGGACCTACATATATATATATATATATATATATATATATATATATATATATATATATATATATATATATATATATAAATCAATAAATGGTGAAAAGCCAGGGTGTGTTGCGTTCCGTTAACTTATAAAGAAGAAATGTATAGTAATTACACAAACAAAAAGTAATAAACGTATAACGTATGTTGAGTAAACAAACAGACAGACTCGTCTGTCTCGTCTGTTTGTGCACTCAATTATACGGTTGTTGTTTTTTTTTTACTTTTCGTTTGTGTATTTACTATACATTTTTTTATCATATATATATATATATATCACAATCAAGGAACGGCCATAATAGGCCATTCACCCACTAGAAATAACAGCCAAAAGCTTCAACCGCAAAATAACATCAATTCCGTAAACCAGGAGAAAATTAAAAAACATTTACCCTGTAATTTCTTATACGATGCACCGTTTCATCTACTGTTTAATGGTAAACTAACCTGATTAAATTAAATCAAGCCAATCTACCATAGGCCCTTAGAATCATCAGTAAGAAATAGCCAAGTCGGACAGATATTTTTCACGAGGCATTTCCGTCCCTGCCTCGGCAATATCTGACCTAAAATTTTCAAATCATCGCACTCGCGCCAAATTTATCGGCAGCAAATAAATATAAGCCGCCGATTCCATTACGGAATTAACCAGAAAATTCATAATTAATCAATATAGGGTGGCAAAAAATTTTTTGTAGAATTTTTTTGTAGAATTTTTTTGCCACCAGCGGCCTAGTAATTATATATATATATATATATATATATATATATATATATATATATATATATATATATATACGTCGTTCAATGCTCGAAATGAGGAGTAGATGACAGCCGACAACTGTGAAAGGTTGTTCTTTGTGTTACTTGTCCTGTTTTCCATTTGTTTCTCTCGCTTGCGTATTCAACTCGTTTGTTTTCGCATCTCATGTTGTTTTCGTATTTCATGTTACTTTTTACGGTTTGTGACATCCTGTATCCATATATGCACATATATATATATATGCACATATATATATATATATATATATATATATATATATATATATGTGTGTGTGTGTGTGTGTGTGTGTGTGTGTGTGTGTGTGTGTGTGTGTGTGTGTGTGTGTGTGTGTATGTGTGTGTGCGTGCGTATGTGTGTGTGCATATATATATAAGGATAAGATCGTTATTTAAATACTGATCTTATCAGGTGGCCAGCATGGGAATAAAATCCTTCAAATGTAGTAATTGTTATTAAAATTATAATTTAGGGTATCTAAGAGATACCACCAGGCTGGAAATAGCAGCCAAAACGTGACTCTAAAACCACATTAAATGTTCATACAGCACCATGATGTTAGGAAGGGCCTCCAGCTGTAAAATCCATGTCAAAGTAGACAGGGAAGCTTGCCGTAGCCCTCTGGTTTGCCAGCTCTTGTCAAACTGTCCAACTCCTGCCAGCATGGAAGATAGAATTTGAATGATGACTATATGATGATGATATATATAAATATATAAAAACATATGCATACATACGTACATACATCTCGTGGCACTCCGTCGGTTACGACGACGAGGGTTCCAGTTGATCCGATCAACAGTAAAGCGTTCTCGTGCACTTAACGTGCTAATGGCTGATCACTCCACAAACACGTGTACCCTTAACGTAGTTCTCGGGGATATTCAGCGTGACAAGGTACAAAAGAAACAGGAAGAGTGAAAGTTGTGGTGAAAGAATACAGTAGGGTTCGCCACCACCCCCTGCCGGAGCTTCGTGAAGCTTTAGGTGTTTTCGCTTAACAAACACTCAGAACGTCCAGTCTAGGAATCGAAACCGCGAGTCCGCTGCCCTAACCATTGGGCCATTGCGCCTCCACATTCCAATATATATATCATCATTGTCATCATTTAGCGTCCATTTTTCCATGTTCGCATGAGCCAGGTAGAATTTGTTGAGTTTAGATTTTCGATGGCTGGATGCCTTTCCTGCTACCAACCCTTCCCTGTATCCAAGCAAGGAAATATTTCCCCATGGTCAGACGTGTTTTCCACAGAAGACTAGAAATGAACGTCATCACTTGTATGATGGTGATGCATGTTTACAATCATTACATGATTTCAAGACACGGACACGGACACACACACACGCAGACGTGTTCCTTTCAGTTTCTGGGCTTTGGTCAGCTTAGGGCTATAGTAGAAGACACTTACCCAAGTTGTCAAATAGTAGAACTGAACGCAAGACCACAAGCTTCTCCACCATATAGCCACACACACACACACATACACACGCACGCATGCGTCTGTACACACACACACACACGCACACGTTCATCATCACTGTCCATCCACTTTCATTATTCAATGAGATGCAGAATCAAAATTCAAAATTCCTTTAGTTAGTTCTCTCCATGCCATGACACACATAAGGCCACAACACGATCTCTACAGCCAGCTGTTTTCTGCCACTGTCTTGGTCTCATTCCAGCTTCTCTACTCTTCTCATCTCCTTTCCTTGTCTCAGTAGTCCTTCACCATGTGGTTTTAGGGTGCCCTACAGCTCTTTTCCCCCTTCACGCTGTCATTTTAGTCCCACCATACAATCACTTCCTTGATCTTGTCTGATCCAGGTCCAATGTTTGCATTTTATTTCATCATATTGATTCTTGAGAATGGTGAAAACCAGACAAAATATTTTCTAAAAAAAGTCTAATTTTTGTAATTTTTTTTTAATTCAAATTCTCACTCCTTGAACAAAAAGAAAACAAGACTGTTTACATTTAAATGTTTCTTTTTTTTATTTATTTCTTTTTCCAAGTATATTCTTTTAAAATTAACAATCAAGGGACATTCTTTAATGTTTACTGATTAACTGAGTGGCTGGGGTATGAGTATCGGAGTGTATATGTGGTTGAGAGAATACATGTGTATGTATGAAGAACATATGAATGTGTGTATGTGTATTTCAAACCCCACTTATATGAATGTATGAGTCTGTATGTATAAGTGTGTATGTGTGAATGTGTTCAGAACCCACTAAAAGGATCTCCATGTTTTTAATTTCATTGTGTCAACTTTTCTCTTCCCTTTACAACTATATTTGGGTTTTTTTTTTAATAATAACAATTAACACATTTTTATTTAATGATTATAAGAGTGTGAGTATGAGAGCGTGTATATATACGAGGGAATATGCATTAAATGCATATATGTTTGTGTGAGCATGTTTGTGTTTGTGTGTCTGTTTTCCAGAACACCATTTACGAGTACTTTTATAAAATTGTTTAACCTCTTGGTTAATATACTTGGTTTCAAGTATATTAAATAAAAAATCCTTGAAGCCTAAAAATGACTCAAAAGGATTAACATATTTTTTATCTGATATATTTAACTGTACCACTACTAAAATTACTAACCAGCAAAAAAAAAATATATATAGTAAGTAAAATAAAACCTTCAAGACAAACATTTTCTTTTTTCTGTTCTTTTTTTTTTTTTTTTTGTCTCTCTTAGTAAAATTCCTTGATGAATAATTCACTTTACCAACTTTGCAGAAAAGCTAAATGAAAAGCTAAACTGACCCTGGCAGGATTAGAACTCACAAATATACAACATCAAACTAGCACAAAGTATCCTGTCCAATGCACTTATCTTTGCACTAAATTTCCAGCCAAATAAACAAAGAGAGAGACGGAGAGATGGAGAGAGAGAGAGAGAGAGAGATTATTCACACACAGGAATTTAACTTGCAGCCTATAAGATATATTACAAATGTCACATGAAAATTTAACAATTGGATCAATAACAGATCTCACTTGAAGAAATGTTCCCGATGAAAGAGTTTTATTACAAAGCAGCAAAATAGTCTATGATCACTCATTCTGATATAAATATTACAGACAATACTGATAGCAGTTTAAAGATATGACTAGCAACAGCAATAATTGGCCCTAATTTTTACTAGGAACAATGTGAAGCCTGTACTCATTATTACCATACTGAAAACACTGTTAACATTTCATTACATTTTTTTTTAACATCATACTTTTACCGAGGGCAGTATTGCATTCTATCAGTATTAAAAACTGACAGAAAATATTTAGCTGTAATCTTCTTTCAGTATAACAAACTTCGCACATAAACTCACACACACACACACACATCAACCTTCTCTACAAAACCAGTTACAATTTATTTCAAAGACCAACAAATAATAACAATAAGGACTTTTCTATAGTTTCTTTTACATTTTTTCTTTCTCAATTTCTTTTCTTTTTTGTTTTGTTTCAAGGAGAGAAGTGTAGGCCCAAGAGTGATAGAATGAGTAGAGGGTGGAGTCGATTCCTTTTTGACTTCCTGATATATATTTATTAGCAATTATTTCATTATTCCCAGAGACACTGTAACAAAGCTACCCCTGGAAGAATTTGAAGTCTGAGAAGCCAGTTAAGAAAGTAGATACTCTATAGCATCAAATATGACACATTACCATATCCAACATCTTTACCATTTTCTATTATTGATTTTTATAATAATAATAATAATCATAATAATAATAATAACCCTTTCTGCTATAGGCACAAGGCCTGAAATTTTGGGCACGGGACTACTTGATTACATCAACCCCACTTCACAACTGGTATTATTTTATCAATCCCCAAATGGATGGAAAGCAATGTTGACCACAATGGAATTTGAACTCAGAACGTGCAGTCTGACGAAATGCCACTAAGTGTTTCACCCAGCATGCAAAAACAATTCTCCTTGCTCACCACCTTAATAGTAATAATAATAATAATAATAATAATCCTTTCTATAGTAGCCCCATAGCCTGGATTTTATTCAACTGGTACTTAATTTATCAGCCCCGAAGGATGAAAGGTCAAGTCAACCTCGGCAGAATTTGAACTCAGAACATAGCGACGGCGAAATACCTCTAAGCATTTTGTCCAGTGTGCTAACAAATCTGCCAGCTCCCCACCCTAATAATAATAATAATATTAATAATAATCCTTTCTACTATGGGCACAAGGCCTGGAATTTTTTTGGCAGAGAGGGGGTAAATCAATTACATTGACCCCATTATTCAACTGGTACTTATTTTATTGACCCCCAAAACAATGAAAGGCAAAGTCGACTTCAGCGGAATTTGAACTCAGAGCATAGCGGCAGACAAAATGCCGCTAAACATTTCACCCGGCATGCTAACAGTTCTGCCAGCTCACCACCTTAATAATAATAATAATTATTATTATTATTATATTATTATTATTATTATTATCATTATTATTTTCTACTCTAGACACAAGGCCTTGAAAATTTTGAAGGGAGCTAGTCGATATTATCGACTAGCTCCCGACTGTCGACTTTGCCTTTCATCCTTTGGGAGTAGATAAAATCAGTACCTATTTCTTTACTACCCACAAGGGGCTAAACACAGAGAGGACAAACAAGGACACACAAACAGATGAAGTCGATTATATCGACCCCAGTGCGTAACTGGTACTTAATTTATCGACCCCGAAAGGATGAAAGGCAAAGTCGACCTCTGAGTTCAAATTCCGCCGAGGTCGACTTTGCCTTTCATCCTTTCGGGGTCGATAAATTAAGTACCAGTTACGCACTGGGGTCGATATAATCGACTTCATCTGTTTGTGTGTCCTTGTTTGTCCTCTCTGTGTTTAGCCCCTTGTGGGTAGTAAAGAAATAGGTACTGATTTTATCTACTCCAAAAGGATGAAAGGCAAAGTCGACTTCAACAAAATTTGAACTCAGAGCACAGCAGCAGGTGAAATACCGCTAAGCATTTCGACCAGCAAGCTAATGATTCTGCCAGCTCACTGCCTTAATAATAATAATAATAATAATAATAATAACTGGTTCTAATTTTGGCACAAAGCCAGCAATTTGTTAAGGGAGGAGAAGGGAGCGAGTTTATTACATCAACCCCAACACATGACTGGTGCTTTTTTATTATCAACCCAAAATAGGATGAAAAGTAAAATAGGCTTCGGTTGTATTTGAACTCAGAATGTTAAGCATTTCGTCAGACGTACTAATGATTCTGCCAGGTCATCACCTTAATAATAAAGACTTCAAATTTTTGCCACAGAGGCAGGTTGGGGGAGGGGATTAAGTCAATTACATCACCCCCCCACCCCCCAGTGCATAACGGGTACTTATTTCATTGACCCCAAAAGGATGAAAGGCAAAGTCAACCTTGGCGGAATTTAAACTCAGAATATAACAACAGAAGCTCATCTTAATAATAATAACCCTTTTTACTATAGGTAGCAGGTTTTAAATTTTTAGGGAGTGAAAGGAGAGTCAGTCAATTAGATCAACCCTAGTGCTCGACTGGTACTTATTTTATCAACCCTGAAATGATTAAAGGCAAAGTTATCTTGGCAGAATTTGAACTCAGAATGTAAATACAGACAAAAAGCTTAGCAACATTTTGTCCGGCATGCTAACAATTCTGCCAGCTTATCACCTTAATAATAATGGTTCCAAATTTTGACACATGGTCAGTATTTTTGGAGGAGGAGTTAAGTCAATTACAACAACTCCAGGATTAAACTTGTACATATCTTATTGACCCCAAAAGGTGGAAAGGTAAAGTCGACCCGAGCAGAATTTAAACTTAGAACATAAAGACAGACAAAACGTCACTAAGAATTCTGCCTGGCATGCTAACAATTTTGCCAGCCCGCCACCCTCCTTAATAATAATAATAATAATAATAATAATGATAAAGTTTCAGATTTTAGAACAAGGCCAGCAGTTTTGGGGGAGGGAACAAGCTGATTAAATCAACCCCCGTGTTCAACTGGTACTTATTTTATTGACCCCAAAAGGATGAAAGGCAAAGTCAAGCCCAGCAGAATTTGAACACAGAATGCAAAAACGACAACTTGTTGCTAAGCATTTTGTCCAGCAAACTAACAATTTTACCAGCTCGCTGACCTCCTTAATGATAAAATTAATAATAATAATAATAATAATAATAATAATAATAATAATAATGTATGTATGTAATGTGTGGGTGTTAGTTTTCTATTTAATGTTTGTTGGGTAGAAAGTGAAGGACCTGGTTATCCATACAGTTAGCTCAGGCCCAGGGGGAGATCACTCAAGACTTAATGATGTTCAAAATTAAACCCTTGTCTACAAACATCATCAAAATGTAGGCAAATGCCACAGTGACAATATATCAAAGTGACTGACAGTCTGACTAATAGAAGAGAAACAGAAGGAATGGATAGAAAAAGGGGGGCAATAACAACAACAAAAAAAAATAAACAACAACCAAAATCTGATTAACCAAAGTATATTACAAATTACAGCAACAACAGTAAAATAAACCAGTAAGATTTCTTGACAAAGCTTCTGTGACTTTTTATGCCAGCTTTCTCTTCATGTGCTAGCAGCGAGAAAGCTAGAATCCATTGTTCAAAACAAAGAAATGGCTTAGGCAGATTCACCCAAGGTTTCTTGTTTCAATAACCCTAAAAAGCAACAATAGTAGAAATTATTTTTATGAACATTACATAAGAAACAGACACATACACATATAGTTCTACACACACTCACGTGTGCACGTACATATCTTTTATATATACATATATATATATATATATACACATATATATATACACATATATATATATACGATATATATATACATATTATATATATATACGTATATATATACATATACATATATATACATAATATACATATATATATATACATTATATATATTACATATATATACATATATACATATATATTATACAATATACATATATATATACATATATA
>NC_043004.1:4993917-5006417 GCF_006345805.1 Octopus sinensis
AAAATATGTGTGTGTATGTTATATATATATATATATAATATATAACACACACTATATATATATACTATATATATATATATATAGATAAACACATATATATATATATATACATATGTATACATATACATATATATATATAAATATATGCATATATATATACACATATATATACATAGACACATATATATGCACATACATATATATATATATATATATACATATATAAACATATACATACATATATACACATATATATATATCAATAAATACATACACAAATATAAATATATATATACACATACATAAATATATATATATATGTACACAGGAGAGAATTGTAGTTCGCTTGAAGCATTGTGTATTGTTTGTAAAGAATAAAAAGTCTTGAATGGTACAACAATGCACTCTAATACAACAAACAGGTATATAGCCCATTGTTTCTATTATAGTGCAGTGCTATACAATTCAAGACTTTTTATACACATACATATATATACTCATACATATGTATATATACATATATATACACACATAAATATATATACACATACATACGTTTATATACATATATATATATGCACATACATATACACACATATATGCATATACATATATATACATATTATATACATATATAGATATATATACATATATATATATATATATATACACATATATACACATACATATATACACACATATATACACATATATATACACACACATATATATACATATATATACACACATACATTCATAGATATTTATATGGGTATATACATACATACATATATATATATACACACACACATACATGCATATACACATATATATATACATATATATACATACATAATTACACATACATATATATACACATACATATATACATATATATATACACATATATATATACACATACATATATATACACATATATATATACACATACATATATATACACATACATATATATACACATATATATATACACATACATATATATACACATACATATATATACACATATATAATACACATACATATATATACACATATATATATACACATACATATATATACACATATATACATATATATATATACATATATATATACATTATATATACATATATATATACACATACATATATACACATATATATACACATACAACATATATATATACATACATATATCAATATATTACATACGTTATAATACATATATATATACGTGTATATATATACACATACATGTATATATATATATATATACATATAGGTATACATATACATACATACATGTACATATACACATACATACATACATACATGTACATATACGCATACATAAATACATACATACATAAATTCATACATACATATATATATATATATATATATATATATTATATATATATATATTTATATATACATATGTGTATACATACATATATAAATGCATATGTATATATGTGTGTTTATCATTGTTGCATATATGTGTGTGTATGTGTATGTGTGTGTCTGTCACTGTTACATGTGTGTGTGTGTGTGTGTGTGTGTGTGTGTGTGTGTGTGTGTGTGTGTGTGTGTGGTGTGTGTGTGGGTGTGTGTGTGTGTGTGTGTGTCACTGTTGCATATATGGATATAGCCACAAATCTTTACAATGTCTTTTGAATTATTCTTTAAGTCATTCCTTATTCTTCACACACATTGGTGACACATATTTGGTTTTGTTCATTGACCTATTCACATTTTAGTGTTTAGTATTATTGTTGATGTTGTTGTGATTGGGGAAAACAAAGAATTTAACATAATGTCAAATTTACATTTCTTATACAGGTATGGCTGTCTAGGTAAGAAGCTTGCTTTGCAACCATGTGGTCTTGGGTTCAGTCCCACTGTGCAGCTTGAGCAAATGCCCTCAACTATAGCCCCAGGCTGACCAATGCCTATGAGTGAATTAGGTTGAAGGAAATTGTGCGGAAGCCCATCATGTGTGTGTGTGTGTGTGTGTGTGTGTGTGTGTGTGTGTGAGTGTGTGTGAGTGTGTGTGTGTGTGTGTGTGTGTGTGTGTGTTGTGTGTCTTTGTGTTGTTCCCACCACCACCAGTTGATAACTGATGTTGTTTTGTTTACATTCCCATTACTTAGCAGGTTGGCAAAAGAGAAAGCAACAGAATACAAACCAGCCAGACATAAAAAATTAGTAGTGGGGTTAATTAGTTCAACTAAAAAGAAGCCCTTCATGCTAGTGGAAGCGCAATAACTGGGACAAGTAAAAGATAGATGAGAAAATTTTAAATAGAAGACAAAGACCAACAACAAAAAATTCCAGTTGCAGCTATGCACACCCTTCCCTGTCCCCATTGCTCCCACTTTGTCACTAATACCTTCTCCCCAGGGGTCACAGCGCTGCCCTCTTTGATAAGCACTGGGTTTAAGTATGGTTTAAAGTGAGCAGAAAGGAGTTGGCTAGGAAAATAGATTAGTACAATGGATCAGATAACTACAAATGAGATACAGTTACAATGTCAGATTAAAAAGAAAAAGAGGAGTCGTGGTATAGGAGTATATCCATAGCAACAGAAGATGGGGGCAAGAGGAAGATATATGCAAATGTAAAATTGCACACACATACTTACTTACATACAGAGATGTGCCAGTTTTTATATATATATATATATATAGTTACATATAAACATTCGTGCACATTTCCTCATTCACATAACAGCAAATATACTTCACCAATATTCTCAGCTTAATATTGACTCCAAATTCTGGCACAAGACCAGTAATTTCAGGGAAGCAGTTAACTCAATTACATCAACCCCAGTGCTCAACTGATATTTATTTTATCAACCCAAAAAGGATGAAAGACGAACACGACCTCAGCAGAATTTGAACTCAGAATGTAAAGATGGATGAAATGCTGATACGGTATTTTGCCCGGCCTGCAAACTGTTCTGCCAGCTCACTGCCTTATTTTGAGTTTAATATTAAGATATCTCAATTTTACTGTGTGTATCCTGGTTAACATGGAGGCACAATGGCCCAGTAGTTAGGGCAGCAGACTCATGGTCAGAG
This sequence comes from Octopus sinensis, assembly GCF_006345805.1. Taxonomy (NCBI): domain Eukaryota; kingdom Metazoa; phylum Mollusca; class Cephalopoda; order Octopoda; family Octopodidae; genus Octopus; species Octopus sinensis. The sequence continues at coordinate 4,997,006 of NC_043004.1, forward strand.
GATCGTGGTTTCGATTCCCAGACTGGGTGTTGTACGTGTTTATTGAGCAAAAACACCGAAAGCTCCACAAGGTTCCGGCAGGCAGTGGTGACGACCCCTGTTGTACTCTTTCGCCCCAACTTTCTCTCACTCTTTCTTCCTGTTTCTTGAGTAACGCTGCGATGGACTGCCATCCTATCCAGCTAGGGGGAACATATACGCCATAGAAACTGGGAAACTGGGCCCATGAGACTGGCTAGGCTTGAAAAGGGTACATAAATAATAAAAATCCTGGTTAACAAGCACATACTGAATATTGAAGTAAATGGGATCTGCAGCAAGAAGAGCAGCCAACTATATAACAATGCCTCTGAAAACCCATCTAATGCATGCCAGCATGGAAGGATGGATGTAAAACGATGATGATGACAATAACAACACCAAAAATTATGATGATTACAATACTTAACATTACATCAAGGAAGATATATGTGTTTGCTATGAAGGAAAGTAGATATCTGCTAAATACTTGATTTTTAAAAAAACAGTTAAAATATCTCCAGAGTTCTCTGTTATGATAAAAAATATCATCCACATCAGCAGTAGCAACCCACAGATTTATGCAAGGAAATGTCTTCCCATGAGATATGATATTGCTGCCAGGTGCACACAAGGGCTAAATGGTTAAGAGGCTTGCTTTACAACCACATGGTTCCAGGTTCAGTCCCACAATGCAAAACTTTAAGCAAGTGTCTTCTACTATAGCCCTGAGCCAACCAATGCCTTGTGAGTGGATTAGATAGATGAAAGCTTTGTGGAAACCCATGACCTACATATATATGTACACATAGATACACATATATATGCATACACACACATATATACATATATACACACATACATACATACATACACACATACATACATACATACATACATACATACATACATATATATGATGGACTCTCCCATTGTTAGATAATGTATGAGGGTTCGACAATTTCTTACCGAACAACCAGATGATTTTTATATAGTGATCAAGTGTTTGTATAGACGTAAGCTCCCTCCCTCCCTCCACATTACTTGTACAGATGCAACATATCAGATGTCAAAATGATTGCTGACCAATGTGAAATGAAGTGCTTTGCTCAAGAACACAACGCAACACCCAGTCTGGAAACCGATCCCACAATCTCACAATCGTGAGTGCAACACCCTAACCACTAAGCCATGCACCTTCACATATATATATATATATATATATATATACACACATGCATGTATGCCCTTGTGTTTGTCCACCTCCCACAGCTTGACAACAGGTATGTTGGCTTGTTTACACTTCTGTAACTTAGCAGTTTGACAAAAGAGTCTGATAGAATTAGCACCAGACTTAGAAACAAAATGCCAATTTGTTCAACTAAACTCCTCAAGGCAGTGCCACAGTGCAATGATTAAAACAAGTAAAAGAAAAGAAAAAAAACTATTTTCAATGCTATTCAATGGAAGGATCATCCTGATGGTTATAAAAAGTAAAACTAGAACCAGAATACTTCCCAACCATATGATTCCAGGTTCAGTCCCACTGCGTGGCACCTTGGGCAAGAGTTTTCCAGAATAAGCACCAGGCTTTTAAGATAAAAGATAATTCACTATTTATGTTTACTTAAATGAACGCACGCGCGCGCGCACGCACGCACGCACGCGCGCGCACACACACACACACACACACACACACACACACCCACCCACCTCAATCTGGAATGCAAAGAGGAATTTCAGTAAAAATGTAGGTATAATGGTTAGATACACTCAAAGAAAAATATCTTACACGAACAGTTTTGAAACTTTTACCAATGGTGCGAAAAAATTACATGAAAGAAAGACACCAGGGAAGGGTGGAATAGATGAATAAACAATACAAGGAACTGATGCTCTATAGAAAGTGATTTTCTGACTTATTCTACAGAAGGCCAATTCTATACAAAAATATATCTTTTAGTTGCTGTATTTGATGGAATAAAAACCACATTGGCATATTAGATGCATCTGAATTTCAGTAGTGCATATTCATGGAAAAAGGGGTTTTGTGCATTAACGTAATATTGACTCAACTTTGCATCTAGGATGTGGGATGGAGATTTCTTTGAGACATTTTTGTGGAAAAAAATGCATTTTATATACCATCAAATAAGGTATGTACATATGTGTGTGTGTGTGTATCTAAAAAAAATATGGAAGGTCAGATTGACATGATATTCACTTGTCATAACATGAATAAACCTTTTAACAAAACTTGTTCAGCAAAAAAATTATAGTTTGTCTAAACATGTACAAACTTTACACAAGCTATCACAACTGATTCCTCTAAGACCATCATGAATGTAAAATGAAGTGATTTATTAGTAGGCAGACAGAAAAGAGTGTTATGTGAGCAACAACTTTTGATAAATAAAGCTGTGCTGCCTCAAAATAAGAAAACACTATTGCATGCTGTAACCATGTCACAAAATGGCTCAATTGCAGAAAGACTTTATTCCCCACTTGTAGTTTGCTACAGTCATCGCATTTGGCAAAAGTACTTGCTGCCTTTGTTGCTGTCATTGAAAAGCTCACAAAGACTTGGCCAACAGTCCTCACACTTGTAACTGAAATCAGAACAATCGCCTCTGATGTTAAAAATATTTCAAAGAGAATATTCCAAGAAAACCGTCTACCTCTTCTGTTTATTTTCTCACTAAATATGCTGTAATTTTTCCCCTTTTTTACTAAAATTCAGTGGCTATAAGTTAAATTACCCATCACCAAGAGATACCAATGTAATCCATATGTTCTTTATAGATAAAAATCCTTTCTATTACACACACAAGACCTGAAATTTGTGGGAAGGAAGGCAGAGCAATTACATGAACCCCAGTACTTGACTGGTACTTACTTTATCGACCCCAAAAGGATGAAAGGCAAAGACAATCTCAGCTATTATATATATATATTATATATATATATATATATATATATATATATATATATATATATATATTATATATATATATATATATATATATATATATATATATATATATATATATACATATATATATAGGAGACCCCCTTCAGTCATGAATGACCATGGGATTGCACCTAGAAAGTTACCCACCGAGGCACAAGTTCGGGCAAGGTTGCCAGCAGTCACCCATGCATACCAGCCTTCCCTCTCCACACCACTGATGTTATCCAAGGGAAAAGCAAAAGCCAATACAGCTTGGCACCAGTGACATCGCAACTCATTTCCACAGCTGAGTTAACTGGAGCAATGTGAAATAAAGTGTCTTGCTCAAGAACACAACACGCAGCTTGGTCCTGGAATCGAATTCACAACCTCACGATCGTAAGCTTGACACTCTAACCACTGAGCCATGCACCTTCATAGTATATATATATATATATATATATATATATATATATATATATATATATATAAAATAAAATACAAAATGGGACAAGAACGCAAAACATCCGGACAACTAGGTGATACAAAAAGGGACAACAAAACAACAAGATAGATGATACCAAAAAACAAGGACGAGTCATTCAAAGCTTTTTATCTTCAGTCAAGAACCGGATCATCCTTGCAATATTGTCTTAAATCAAAAAATTAATATCAATAATCTCCCTGTTACGAGAGAGTACTACTAGTATCTTGGTATTGACAAAAATGTGTCATATAAACTTGCTGTGAACAAAGATAGAATGACCAAAAAACATACCAGACTTTAAAAAATATGACAGTCAAGACTTTCCCCTCTCAAGAGAATATGCAACAATGCATATTGCAGTAACAGAACTGGTACATCTATCTTCATTTATCACATATGAGTAATTCCAAAAGCAAAATACACTGTGTAAAATGAATTAGTGATAAAAGAATAACAGGTCATATGGGAAAAAAACAGGTTTTATTCCAAGACCCCAAATTGTAGTGAATATTGCAGATGGTTGCTGGGGCATGCTTTTGCTGAATGTTTGGTAAAGTGCCAATCTGTGTTATCACAGATCAATCTATGATAAGCATAACATGGTTCACAATTGAACAGACTGTGTTACCTTGGATCAATGATGAATGAATCATTGATAAACAAAGCTACATGTACCAACATTTGGGATAATTGACTGTTTTTATGGAAGAAATCTGCTTTATACATATTGAAGCCAGCCAGAGCCTAGAAATAGTGATACTGACCAGATGTATTTAACCCTTTTGTTACCAACCCGACTGAAACCGAATCTGGCTCTGAGTACAAATATCTTGTTTTCATAAGTTTTGAATAAAAATCTTCCGCCAAACGTTAGTTACAATTTATGTTGCTAACACTAGCTTAATGATAACTAAGTTATTTTACTAAATTCTTTGTAATATTTCAAATTAATTGAAAGGAACATAGAACATCTCAACATAAATGCTGTAACAAAAGGGTTAATAAGAAAAATGTGTAGAAGAGGCTTAAGATCAGACCTGACAACCTCTGAGCATAATTACGTACCATTCTGACAATATGGCGGAATTGTATGGTAATTTCTCATTTTTCAAGAAAGAGGGGTCTGCAATTCCTTGCTGAGTAACCTGCACAAATGATTTGTTTATAGTGATCAAATGCATGTTCTGTACATTAACTCACCTGCCTCCATCAAATCAACCTTGCCTGAGCATTATGAGATGAAGTGCTTTTGACCAAATGGTCAAAAATTAAATGAACAGCTTCCAAGTCAAAAGTGAAGTCCTCAAGAGCATCTTCCAAATGAACTTCCATGCATCCCTAACCAGCAGACTTCAATAAAGACTTGGAAAAAAAGCACTAATATGTTTTCTATAAACTTGAAAATATTGCTAACATTGACAACAAGTGTAGTATCTCTCTCATGGACTCATGACATTTCAAAATTATGCTTTTAAAATCCAAGAGTACGACACAACAAAATACCTAATGAACAAAAGAGAAGGGGAAGCCCTTAAAATTTAAAACACAACCTAAATGTTGATTATGTTCACAATCCTTGGAAGATATTAGACACAGGGGTCAGCAGTTGCTCCCAAATGTCATTAACTCTTAAATTTGAATGCCACAGACACCAGCATGTCACCAAATCTTGATTCACATGAAACAGCAATTCAAATAGTGTTGTAGTTGAATTGAGATCAAAAAGTGGAACTAGGCAATCTTCTGTGCAAAAAACAAAGTTTAGTCTCATTTTAGAAAGAACTTCTGGTCAATAGACTTCTTGTTTGCACCATGCTTAATTCTACATTTTATCAACTAAATTTTACCAAATATTTTTCCCTTTATTTCCAAGCACAATGGTGGTTAATACTCCAAGCACTGAGGTAGAATCCACTGGAATATTTTTATTAATCATTAATTTATTATTATTTATTTACTTAGGATTTAATCTGAAAATTACTGTATAGTGCCCTTTGGATTACCATTAATACGAAGGGGAGTAACTATCGCCTCACACTATGTAACAGGATTAGAAATTTGAATATGAAATCAAGGAATAAAAAAAAGGACACAAAGAGTTCTCATATATATAAATATAATTTAAATTCTTTTTCTACTACTATTATCTATAGTGAAATTCTTACAATTTCTAGTAATTGGTAATCGTGTATAGTACTGTTTCATCCTTTTTAGGAATTTCCAGCATGACTTAACCTGTAAATTTGTTAATTAGATATGGTACAAATAGAAACTTTAGAGTAAACTATGTGTAATCAACTTTACTGTATTCAATTAACCTAGACATATGAAAGGATATGGCAACAGCTAAAAATCAGTAACAGGAGAAATCACATTCAAAGTGTATATTAACACTCATTATATCATCCAAATTCATGAAATGGTTATATTTTTTATGACTTTTATACTAAACATATTGCATTCCATGAAAAAACAAAAAGCCCGAAAAGCCCTAATTTTTAACATGATTGAGAGATCTCTAAAGAGAAAATGCTACAGAATTTTAAGGTTCTACTTCCCTGTGTCACATGCTATCATTACTGAAACAATATATGATGCGGTTCATAAGAAAACCTATCCAGGAATAATATAGGAAATATTTCTGCTGTTGAATACATGTGTATCCTGAACAGTACCTCACATACGCCACAACACAAATACATACACAGCCACTAACACTACTTATACACACACACATGCACAAGAATGTACACCCACCAACACAGAGCCACTTGCACACATGCATTTTCTTACTCAACTACACACCTTTTTCCTATCACAGCCAGTTTCTCCTTGCTTCACGACTATTTAACACCTTCGTACTTTGCTTGAATACTGTATTCTACACTTTCCCTGCCACCAACACTTTAGCTTGCAAACTCACACACACACATTTCCTGTTCTCCTCATCTCACTACCTCACCTCCAATTTGCACTCCTGCCAAAAGAGTTCTCCTTTTCCTCTCTTCCTGCCTTTCTTATTTTCACCACACAACCACCTAACTTCGACACACTTTGCACTCCACTTGCTTCAGCTGTTTCCACCCCACTGCATAATTTAGCACTGAATTTTACCAATTTATCATCTTTGAACTCTTAAAACTTTCCAACTGTGAAAAAATGTCTCAAAAACACTTCTCTTTATCTCTTCTGTTTTAAACCTTTTACATGTTCATACACCTTTCCTCACTTTTTTTTATATTCTATCAGCTTTAGTTGTCTTTGATTTTAAGTTTCCTTTGTCAATGCTTATTCAAACAGTTTCAAATCCATTTTCAAAAGTTTATGAAGGAAGACTTATAATAAACAAATATATTTCTGATATAATACTGAGTTTTTTGTTGAATAATAGACTCCTTGAATTTTTTCAAGAACTGCAGTGCCAGTACCATGATAAAAGTATTCAGTACACTCTGTAAAGTGGCTGGCATTAGGAATGGCATCCAGCCATCAAAATCATGCTAAAACAAACGCTAGGGTTCGATACACTCCTATGGTTCACTGAATTCTTTTCAACCAGCATGAGAGACAGATATTAAATGATGATGATATATACATATATATATATTTACACACACACATGTAGATTTATATGTATATATACACATACACACGCAAGCACATGCACACATACATGCACACACACACATACACACAAACATAACAGGAAATGGATGCTATGTTGGTTTAGCTGCTGTAATTTTCAGTTGTCCATTTAACTGAGATGCTATTCAAAGAATTATAATGTGGTTCAGCTCACAACTGTAAAGTCTTGAGTTCAATGCCTACAGATGCATCGTGTCCTTGAGCAGGACACTTTATATCACATTGCTCCAATGCACTCAGCAGGCACAAATGAACTGTACCTGTATTTGAAAAAGGGCCAGCTTTGTAATATTCTGTGTCGTACTGAATCTCCCTGAGAACTACATTGAGAGTATGTTCTGTGGAGCGCTCAGCCAGTTGCACATTCATTTCACGAGCAGGTCATTCCATTGATCAGATCAGCTGGAATGTTCTTCATGGTAACCGATGAAGTGCCTGTGTGTATTCCCCAGACTAAACAAAATATAGAATGTGATAAAGATGGCATTTGCACTTACACTTACTGTCCTTTACATTCCATATAATGAATTCCATTCAGGAGTCCCAGCTCAACCGGAGGCCGTAAAAAAAGACATTTCCCATGTTACCCTGCAATGTAATCAAATAACCAACCTCATCATAACAGTACAATCTTCTAAGGCCTTTAGTGGATTTCCAGCTCTTTATACTCTGAGTTCAAATTCTGCTGAGGTTGACTCTGTTTTCCGTCATTTTCAGGATCAATAAAATAAGTAATTGAGCACTGGGGTGGATGCAATTGACTTAACCCTCCCTTAGAATTACTGGCCTTGTGCCTAAATTTGAAACCATTATTAGAGAGTTCTGAAAAGCAGCAAGATGGTGGAATCATTAACGCATCAGACAAAATACTTAGCAGCATTTCTTCTGGGTCTTTATGTCATCATCATCGTTTAACGTCCGTTTTCCATGCTGGCATGGGTTGGATGGTTTGACCAAGGTCTGGAGAGCCAGTGGCTGCACCAGGCTCCAACCTGATCTGGTAATGTTTCTACAGCTGGAAGGGCATCCAGCTGTAGATGCCCTTCCAGATGCCAACCACTCCAAGAGTGTAGTGGGTGCTTTTTATGTGCCACCGGCACAGGAGCCAGTCAGGCAGGCCTGGCATCAATCACGTTCGAATAGTGCTTTTTATGTGCCACCAGCATGGGAGCCAGTCAGGTGGAACTGGCATTGGCCACATTCAGCTGATGCTTTTTACATGCCACCAGCACGAGAGCCGGTCAGGGGGTACTGGCATCAGCCACGTTCAGATGGTGCTTTTTACGTACCACCAGCACGGGAGCCAATCAGGCAGACCTGGCAATGACCACATTTGGATAGTGCTTTTTATGTGCCACCGGCATGGGAGCCAGTCAGGGGACACTGGTCACAGCTACAATATTGGTTATACTTGACTCAACAGGTCTTCTCAAGCATATCATATCGCATGACGCATCAGGGGTACTCTTAACTGGGCCGGACATGTGTGGCTGTGATTTCACATTAGTTGCCAGGTCTTCTCAATGAGTTCAAATTCTGCCATGGTTGACTTTGCCTTTCATCCTTTTGGAGTCAATAAAATAAAAACCAGCTGAGCCCTGGGGGTCAATGTAATGTTAATCAATGTTACCTCTACACTTAAAACTATTAGTCTTACATCAGAATTTGAAACCATTATTTCTTCAGTACACTCTGAACTAAAAACCTCTCAAAGACAACTTTGCCTTCCATCCAAGTGAGGTCCAGTATAGTGAACAGGTAAGAGTTATAAGTGTCAGCTGTGATACCTGATCTTTGCATTTTTAGTTCTAGAGAGGTAAACTGAAATTTTCACAGGGTTTAAAACACCCACTGGCCTTGGGTACACTTAGAAAGGTTCACCATGCAGCAAGCATTCAGGGCCAGATGACTTCCACACTTCCTTCCAACTCTCACAGACCCAGGACCAAACCATAAAAAAGTAGACAAACATTTAACCACACAGGTCCCATATATGTGTATGTGTGTATGTGTGTGTGTGGGGAGGCTGAGTATGGTTGAATGCTTACATACAGATAGACGGATAGGTAAATAGATGTGTGTGTGTATTTATATAGGTATAATTATATTTTATATTTTATAATTATATTTAAATATAAATTAACCAATATGGTCTTGTTATTACGCTGGCCACTGATAAATCATTAAATAATGACTCTATCCTAATTATGTATGTATATATATATATATATATATATGTATATATACTTTTTTACTTGTTTCAGTCATTTGACTGTGGCCATGCTGAAGCACCGCCTTTGGTTGAGCAAGTG